>NC_092166.1:67105321-67240321 GCF_045791955.1 Oncorhynchus clarkii lewisi
GAGTGTGTGGAATGGAGCGATATGGACAAAAGCACAGCGGCCTCGTGGTGCTTAGGGTCAGTAAGTAATCCCTGTGGTCGTCAAGGTGAAGCGATGGTCATTAGATCTGCTCCATGGGGAGGAATGGAGGGTTGCCATCGCCTGCTGCTGTCTACTCTGTTCCACTCTACTATACCTTGACCCCCACCTCCACCACCCACTTCCATTCAACCTTCATGCTTTCAACTCACAGCTCACTGGAGGCCCATTACCTAGCATGTTATAGCCTAGCTCCTGTAAGTCGCTCTGGATAAAAGCGCCTGCTAAAATGTAAAAGAAATGTAACAAAATCAAAACTGTGTCAATGATTTCCCTTTTGCATATAGCTGAGAAAGTGAATAATTCCCCAATATGTGCTTTTCTCTCTATATTTAGCCACTTCTTTATCCCAGAGAGCTTTATAGTTTAGTGGGGGATTAAGTCGTACTCAATTGGTGCTTTTTGGCTTCTTTATGACTTTTGGAGAAAAAAAAACTAAGGGAAGGATTTAAAACACTAAATGAGTGCGTCATTCTGAAGTCTGACTCATACTGACTGATACAGGGATCTTGCTGAATGAGCTCAGTGGTCTTTCTCCTGTGTGTTGCAAGGGCACTACTGTACGTCATTAGTTCTCTTCTGCCAGCAGGCAAGCTCAACCAAGTTCAGACAAAGTATTTGAAAGAAAACAGATGCTATTTGAACCCACTTTGGAAATAAGTGTTTTAATTCATGCTTTCAAGTAATATCCTCAGGGATCAAATGCATATTTTTTTGGTATGTATTATTTTATTATTTTTACCCAACATAAAATTGAATTCAGCAGGGCCACGTTGTTTGCTCCCTGTGTGTCTGGGCCACGTTGTTTGCTCCCTGTGTGTCTGGGCCACGTTGTTTGCTCCCTGTGTGTCTGGGCCTGGGTCCATGTGGTGTATCGGTCAGACCATCTTCCTCAAAGAGGTTCTGATCAGAGGATCAGGGGGAGAGGAATTTAGGGCGCATCCCAAATAGCAACCTATTCCCTAGACCACTACTTTTGACCAGAGCCCTATGGTAGTGCACTATGTAGGGAATATGATGCCATTTAGGACACATTAATGAATAAAGCACCTGCGGGGAGGGTACTGATGCTAGGCTGATTAATGAGATCTGGGTCTTTATGTAACCGATGTGAAATGGCTAGCTAGTTAGCGGTGGTGCGCGCTAATAGCGTTTCAATCTGGTGACACAACTCGCTCTGAGACCTGAAGTAGTTGTTCCCCTTGCTCTGCAAGGGCCGTGGCTTTTGTGGTGCGATGGGTAACGATGCTTCGTGGGTGACTTGTTGATGTGTGCAGAGGGTCCCTGGTTCAAGCCCAGGTTGAGGCGAGGAGAGGGACGGAATCAATACTGTTACATTTACTCTGCAGTGGTGTCTTTACTCTGTGGAGGTATCTCTACTCTGCAGTGGTGTCTTTACTCTGTGGTGGTATCTCTACTCTGCAGTGGTATCTCTACTCTGTTGTGGTGTCTTTACTCTGTGGAGGTATCTCTACTCTGCAGTGGTGTCTTTACTCTGTGGTGGTATCTCTACTCTGCAGTGGTATCTCTACTCTGTTGTGGTGTCTTTACTCTGTGGTGGTATCTCTACTCTGCAGTGGTGTCTTTACTCTGTGGTGGTATCTCTACTCTGCAGTGGTGTCTTTACTCTGTGGTGGTATCTCTACTCTGCAGTGGTATCTCTACTCTGTTGTGGTGTCTTTACTCTGTGGTGGTATCTCTACTCTGCAGTGGTGTCTTTACTCTGTGGTGGTATCTCTACTCTGCAGTGGTGTCTTTACTCTGTGGTGGTATCTCTACTCTGCAGTGGTGTCTTTACTCTGTGGTGGTATCTCTACTCTGCAGTGGTATCTTTACTCTGCGGTGGTATCTTTACTCTGCGGTGGTATCTTTACTCTGCGATGGTGTCTTTTCTTTGTGGTGGTATCTCTACTCTGCGGTGGTATCCTTACTCTGCGGTGGTATCTCTACTCTGCGGTGGTATCTTTACTCTGTGTTGGTATCTCTACTCTGCAGTGGTATCTTTACTTTACAGTGGTATCTCTACTCTGCGGTGGTATCTTTACTCTGCGGTGGTGTCTTTACTCTGCGGTAGTATCTCTACTCTGTGGTGGTATCTCTACTCTGCAGTGGTATCTTTACTTTACAGTGGTATCTATACTCTGCATTGGTATCTTTACTCTGCGGTGGTATCTTTACTCTGCAGTGGTATCTTTACCCTGCAGTGGTATCTCTACTCTGCGGTGGTATCTTTACTCTGTGGTGGTGTCTCTACTCTGCGGTGGTATCTTTACTTTGCGGTGTTATCTCTACTCTGCGGTGGTGTCTTTACTCTGTGGTGGTGTCTTTACTCTGTGGTGGTATCTTTACTCTGTTGTGGTGTCTTTACTCTGTGGTGGTGTCTTTACTCTGTGGTGGTATCTTTACTCTGTGGTGGTGTCTTTACTCTGTGGTGGTATCTCTACTCTGCGGTGGTATCTTTACTCTGCGGTGGTATCTTTACTCTGCAGTGGTATCTCTACTCTGTTGTGGTGTCTTTACTCTGTGGTGGTGTCTTTACTCTGTGGTGGTATCTTTACTCTGTGGTGGTATCTTTACTCCGTTGTGGTATCTTTACTCTGCGGTGGTATCTTTACTCTGCAGTGGTATCTTTACTCTGCAGTGGTATCTCTACTCTGCGGTGGTATCTTTACTCTGCGGTGGTGTCTTTACTATGTGGTGGTGTCTCTACTCTGTGGTGGTGTCTCTACTCTGTGGTGTTATCTCTACTCTGCTGTGGTATCTTTACTCTGCAGTGGTATCTTTACTCTGCAGTGGTATCTCTACTCTGTTGTGGTGTCTTTACTCTGTGGTGGTGTCTTTACTCTGTGGTGGTATCTTTACTCTGTGGTGGTATCTTTACTCTGTTGTGGTATCTTTACTCTGCGGTGGTATCTTTACTCTGCGGTGGTATCTTTACTCTGCAGTGGTATCTCTACTCTGCGGTGGTATCTTTACTCTGCGGTGGTGTCTTTACTCTGTGGTGGTGTCTCTACTCTGTGGTGGTGTCTCTACTCTGTGGTGGTATCTCTACTCTGCGGTGGTATCTCTACTCTGCGGTGGTATCATTACTTTGCGGTGGTATCTCTACTCTGCAGTGGTATCTTTACTTTACGGTGGTATCTCTACTCTGCGGTGGTATCTTTACTCTACGGTGGTGTCTTTACTCTGCGGTAGTATCTCTACTCTGTGGTGGTATATTTACTCTGCATTGGTGTCTTTACTTTACGGTGGTATCTCTACTCTGCGGTTGTATCTTTACTCTGCGGTGGTATCTTTACTCTGCAGTGGTATCTTTACTCTGCGATGGTATCTTTTCTTTGTGGTGGTATCTCTACTCTGCGGTGGTATCCTTACTCTGCGGTGGTATCTCTACTCTGCGGTGGTATCTTTACTCTGTGGTGGTATCTCAACTCTGCAGTGGTATCTTTACTTTACAGTGGTATCTCTACTCTGCGGTGGTATCTTTACTCTGCGGTGGTGTCTTTACTCTGCGGTAGTATCTCTACTCTGTGGTGGTATCTTTACTCTGCGGTGGTATCTTTACTCTGCAGTGGTGTCTTTACTCTGTGGTGGTATCTCTACTCTGCAGTGGTATCTTTACTTTACAGTGGTATCTATACTCTGCGGTGGTATCTTTACTCTGCGGTGGTATCTTTACTCTGCAGTGGTATCTTTACCCTGCAGTGGTATCTCTACTCTGCGGTGGTATCTTTACTCTGCAGTGGTGTCTTTACTCTGTGGAGGTATCTCTACTCTGCAGTGGTGTCTTTTCTCTGTGGTGGTATCTCTACTCTGCAGTGGTATCTCTACTCTGTTGTGGTGTCTTTACTCTGTGGAGGTATCTCTACTCTGCAGTGGTGTCTTTACTCTGTGGTGGTATCTCTACTCTGCAGTGGTATCTCTACTCTGTTGTGGTGTCTTTACTCTGTGGTGGTATCTCTACTCTGCAGTGGTGTCTTTACTCTGTGGTGGTATCTCTACTCTGCAGTGGTGTCTTTACTCTGTGGTGGTATCTCTACTCTGCAGTGGTATCTCTACTCTGTTGTGGTGTCTTTACTCTGTGGTGGTATCTCTACTCTGCAGTGGTGTCTTTACTCTGTGGTGGTATCTCTACTCTGCAGTGGTGTCTTTACTCTGAGGTGGTATCTCTACTCTGCAGTGGTGTCTTTACTCTGTGGTGGTATCTCTACTCTGCAGTGGTATCTTTACTCTGCGGTGGTATCTTTACTCTGCGGTGGTATCTTTACTCTGCGATGGTATCTTTTCTTTGTGGTGGTATCTCTACTCTGCGGTGGTATCCTTACTCTGCGGTGGTATCTCTACTCTGCGGTGGTATCTTTACTCTGTGTTGGTATCTCTACTCTGCAGTGGTATCTTTACTTTACAGTGGTATCTCTACTCTGCGGTGGTATCTTTACTCTGCGGTGGTGTCTTTACTCTGCGGTAGTATCTCTACTCTGTGGTGGTATCTCTACTCTGCAGTGGTATCTTTACTTTACAGTGGTATCTATACTCTGCGTTGGTATCTTTACTCTGCGGTGGTATCTTTACTCTGCAGTGGTATCTTTACCCTGCAGTGGTATCTCTACTCTGCGGTGGTATCTTTACTCTGCGGTGGTGTCTTTACTCTGTGGTGGTGTCTCTACTCTGCGGTGGTATCTTTACTTTGCGGTGTTATCTCTACTCTGCGGTGGTGTCTTTACTCTGTGGTGGTGTCTTTACTCTGTGGTGGTATCTTTACTCTGTGGTGGTGTCTTTACTCTGTGGTGGTATCTCTACTCTGCGGTGGTATCTTTACTCTGCGGTGGTATCTTTACTCTGCAGTGGTATCTCTACTCTGTTGTGGTGTCTTTACTCTGTGGTGGTGTCTTTACTCTGTGGTGGTATCTTTACTCTGTGGTGGTATCTTTACTCCGTTGTGGTATCTTTACTCTGCGGTGGTATCTTTACTCTGCAGTGGTATCTTTACTCTGCAGTGGTATCTCTACTCTGCGGTGGTATCTTTACTCTGCGGTGGTGTCTTTACTATGTGGTGGTGTCTCTACTCTGTGGTGGTGTCTCTACTCTGTGGTGGTATCTCTACTCTGCGGTGGTATCTCTACTCTGCGGTGGTATCATTACTTTGCGGTGGTATCTCTACTCTGCAGTGGTATCTTTACTTTACGGTGGTATCTCTACTCTGCGGTGGTATCTTTACTCTACGGTGGTGTCTTTACTCTGCGGTAGTATCTCTACTCTGTGGTGGTATATTTACTCTGCATTGGTGTCTTTACTTTACGGTGGTATCTCTACTCTGCGGTTGTATCTTTACTCTGCGGTGGTATCTTTACTCTGCAGTGGTATCTTTACTCTGCGATGGTATCTTTTCTTTGTGGTGGTATCTCTACTCTGCGGTGGTATCCTTACTCTGCGGTGGTATCTCTACTCTGCGGTGGTATCTTTACTCTGTGGTGGTATCTCAACTCTGCAGTGGTATCTTTACTTTACAGTGGTATCTCTACTCTGCGGTGGTATCTTTACTCTGCGGTGGTGTCTTTACTCTGCGGTAGTATCTCTACTCTGTGGTGGTATCTTTACTCTGCGGTGGTATCTTTACTCTGCAGTGGTGTCTTTACTCTGTGGTGGTATCTCTACTCTGCAGTGGTATCTTTACTTTACAGTGGTATCTATACTCTGCGGTGGTATGTTTACTCTGCGGTGGTATCTTTACTCTGCAGTGGTATCTTTACCCTGCAGTGGTATCTCTACTCTGCGGTGGTATCTTTACTCTGCAGTGGTGTCTTTACTCTGTGGAGGTATCTCTACTCTGCAGTGGTGTCTTTTCTCTGTGGTGGTATCTCTACTCTGCAGTGGTATCTCTACTCTGTTGTGGTGTCTTTACTCTGTGGAGGTATCTCTACTCTGCAGTGGTGTCTTTACTCTGTGGTGGTATCTCTACTCTGCAGTGGTATCTCTACTCTGTTGTGGTGTCTTTACTCTGTGGTGGTATCTCTACTCTGCAGTGGTGTCTTTACTCTGTGGTGGTATCTCTACTCTGCAGTGGTGTCTTTACTCTGTGGTGGTATCTCTACTCTGCAGTGGTATCTCTACTCTGTTGTGGTGTCTTTACTCTGTGGTGGTATCTCTACTCTGCAGTGGTGTCTTTACTCTGTGGTGGTATCTCTACTCTGCAGTGGTGTCTTTACTCTGAGGTGGTATCTCTACTCTGCAGTGGTGTCTTTACTCTGTGGTGGTATCTCTACTCTGCAGTGGTATCTTTACTCTGCGGTGGTATCTTTACTCTGCGGTGGTATCTTTACTCTGCGATGGTATCTTTTCTTTGTGGTGGTATCTCTACTCTGCGGTGGTATCCTTACTCTGCGGTGGTATCTCTACTCTGCGGTGGTATCTTTACTCTGTGTTGGTATCTCTACTCTGCAGTGGTATCTTTACTTTACAGTGGTATCTCTACTCTGCGGTGGTATCTTTACTCTGCGGTGGTGTCTTTACTCTGCGGTAGTATCTCTACTCTGTGGTGGTATCTCTACTCTGCAGTGGTATCTTTACTTTACAGTGGTATCTATACTCTGCGTTGGTATCTTTACTCTGCGGTGGTATCTTTACTCTGCAGTGGTATCTTTACCCTGCAGTGGTATCTCTACTCTGCGGTGGTATCTTTACTCTGCGGTGGTGTCTTTACTCTGTGGTGGTGTCTCTACTCTGCGGTGGTATCTTTACTTTGCGGTGTTATCTCTACTCTGCGGTGGTGTCTTTACTCTGTGGTGGTGTCTTTACTCTGTGGTGGTATCTTTACTCTGTGGTGGTGTCTTTACTCTGTGGTGGTATCTCTACTCTGCGGTGGTATCTTTACTCTGCGGTGGTATCTTTACTCTGCAGTGGTATCTCTACTCTGTTGTGGTGTCTTTACTCTGTGGTGGTGTCTTTACTCTGTGGTGGTATCTTTACTCTGTGGTGGTATCTTTACTCCGTTGTGGTATCTTTACTCTGCGGTGGTATCTTTACTCTGCAGTGGTATCTTTACTCTGCAGTGGTATCTCTACTCTGCGGTGGTATCTTTACTCTGCGGTGGTGTCTTTACTATGTGGTGGTGTCTCTACTCTGTGGTGGTGTCTCTACTCTGTGGTGTTATCTCTACTCTGCGGTGGTATCTTTACTCTGCAGTGGTATCTTTACTCTGCAGTGGTATCTCTACTCTGTTGTGGTGTCTTTACTCTGTGGTGGTGTCTTTACTCTGTGGTGGTATCTTTACTCTGTGGTGGTATCTTTACTCTGTTGTGGTATCTTTACTCTGCGGTGGTATCTTTACTCTGCGGTGGTATCTTTACTCTGCAGTGGTATCTCTACTCTGCGGTGGTATCTTTACTCTGCGGTGGTGTCTTTACTCTGTGGTGGTGTCTCTACTCTGTGGTGGTGTCTCTACTCTGTGGTGGTATCTCTACTCTGCGGTGGTATCTCTACTCTGCGGTGGTATCATTACTTTGCGGTGGTATCTCTACTCTGCAGTGGTATCTTTACTTTACGGTGGTATCTCTACTCTGCGGTGGTATCTTTACTCTACGGTGGTGTCTTTACTCTGCGGTAGTATCTCTACTCTGTGGTGGTATATTTACTCTGCATTGGTGTCTTTACTTTACGGTGGTATCTCTACTCTGCGGTTGTATCTTTACTCTGCGGTGGTATCTTTACTCTGCGGTGGTATCTTTACTCTGCGATGGTATCTTTTCTTTGTGGTGGTATCTCTACTCTGCGGTGGTATCCTTACTCTGCGGTGGTATCTCTACTCTGCGGTGGTATCTTTACTCTGTGGTGGTATCTCAACTCTGCAGTGGTATCTTTACTTTATAGTGGTATCTCTACTCTGCGGTGGTATCTTTACTCTGCGGTGGTGTCTTTACTCTGCGGTAGTATCTCTACTCTGTGGTGGTATCTTTACTCTGCGGTGGTATCTTTACTCTGCAGTGGTGTCTTTACTCTGTGGTGGTATCTCTACTCTGCAGTGGTATCTTTACTTTACAGTGGTATCTATACTCTGCGGTGGTATCTTTACTCTGCGGTGGTATCTTTACTCTGCAGTGGTATCTTTACCCTGCAGTGGTATCTCTACTCTGCGGTGGTATCTTTACTCTGCGGTGGTGTCTTTACTCTGTGGTGGTGTCTCTACTCTGTGGTGGTGTCTCTACTCTGCGGTGGTATCTTTATTTTGCGGTGTTATCTCTACTCTGCGGTGGTATCTTTACTCTGCAGTGGTATCTCTACTCTGTTGTGGTGTCTTTACTCTGTGGTGGTGTCTTTACTCTGTGGTGGTATCTTTACTCTGTTGTGGTGTCTTTACTCTGTGGTGGTGTCTTTACTCTGTGGTGGTATCTTTACTCTGTGGTGGTGTCTTTACTCTGTGGTGGTATCTTTACTCTGTGGTGGTATCTTTACTCTGTGGTGGTATCTCTACTCTGCGGTGGTATCTTTACTCTGCGGTGGTATCTTTACTCTGCAGTGGTATCTCTACTCTGTTGTGGTGTCTTTACTCTGTGGTGGTGTCTTTACTCTGTGGTGGTATCTTTACTCTGTGGTGGTATCTTTACTCCGTTGTGGTATCTTTACTCTGCAGTGGTGTCTTTACTCTGCGGTGGTATCTTTACTCTGCGGTGGTGTCTTTACTCTGTGGTGGTGTCTCTACTCTGTGGTGGTGTCTCTACTCTGTGGTCGTATCTCTGGTGAATTAGACCTGATAATGACTGGCTGGGTCAAGCATTACTAATAGCTTAAGGGGTACGTTCATTCTTCTCTTTAGTCTGTGTCTGGAGGGAATATGTTTTTATTTCTCTGTGGGCTTTATATGTGGTGTGAGTTTGTTTGTGTGTATGTGTAGGTATGTACAGTATTTATCTACAGTTATATTTCTGTTTTTATACATTTGTGTACAGTATCAACGAGTGTGTGTGTGTGGGTTCACATAATGTGTGTCTGTATGTGCATGGTTGTATAGGTGACTTGACACTGTGTTCTCTCCATGTGACTGAATAATAGATAGCCATGGGGATGTCTAGCTGTATGCTGTAGTATATAGTCTGTCTAACTGTGGTCCCGTGGGAGCTCAGTTTCACCTTAATTAACATCCCCATTATTAGTTGGGATTACTCTGATCTGGCGCTGCATGGGCAGCCCTCCCTCCCTGGTTAAATAAAGTACACCTGCCACAGGCTGTTATGGCCATTAGGGGTTCAGGAGGTTTTTTTCTTTCTTTCTGTTTACTCATTAATATTTGGTTTGTGGAGCTCACTGAGATTTAATTTGTTAGCCCGAGTAGAGGGACAGGAGAGGAGGAGGGAGATGAGAGGCTGCAGGGAGGTTATCTCCATGGCCTCTTGCCCTACCAGCTAGGCTCAGAAAATGGATTTATAGTAAGAATGAATGCACTGGAAGATTAGCATGGTAACATCAGTGCTGTGTCCGTGGCGGTGTCTGTGACTCTGTCTGTGTCTGTGGCCTCAGCCAGTCATTATGGGAACTGACTGGTGGGCTATGGGCCTATAGACTAGTGATAGTCTAATTTAGCCCTAAGCACTATGGATCGATGACACCATTGGATAACACTGATGTGCAATTGGTCCCTGGTGTGTGTGTGTGTGTGTGTGTGTGTGTGTGTGTGTGTGTGTGTGTGTGCGTACGTCTGTGTGTACATACCAGTGTCTCTGTTGGGAGAATGTGTTGGTTGACAACATTTTAATTTAATGGACATTGGAGACATTTCCCGGACCCATGTGCATTGGGTGCGTAACCTGAATAGGGCGTCCAACCACGGTGCTCAGAATGACAGAAATCACATAAATCATATTAACAGAACATGCAAGTCCACGATGTGCGGTCCTTCTTACTGAATTCTGAAGATGTTGAAGATGTTAGTATAACTCTCCACATGTACTTTTCCTCAGCCAACATGACCATTAACGAACAGCAAAATTACTAGCCTATGTCAATCTAATATCCCCATAGTAGAAAAGTGTACCTATTCTATTGGTCAGCTTGTCATTCTGTGCGAGAAAGAAATGGCCTATTCCAAATGGACTCTGGGACAGTTGTGGGATGATAGATCCCAAATTCATACAACCCAGTAGCCCTAGACTACCAAAAAAAATAAGGCTGATGCAACAGATCAGAACGTTTAGCTTAAAATGTTCATAAACTGTTATTTCTTGACATTATAATTGCAGCAATGCGCACAAGGTAGTAGGCTATGCGCAAATCCTTATTTCCATAATGCAATTAGCGGAAAACACTGTTGACAAAAGGACATTGCACATGCGAGCGGTTTCATGTGACAGAGATGAAAATGTCCATTAGAAATGTAGAGAGAGAGATCTAATACGCTACTTTGAAGCAATATAAGACGTCTCCTAATACTGTATGTATTAAAACAAACAATGAAGTATATGTTTTCAAAACGCATACTGCCTCCAGCTCATTGTGAAGTGGTGTGTAATGCACTGATGAAGCCTGCCTTCAGTTGCACTTTGAGATGCTGAAGAAGCAGCTCTCACGCTGTCTGACAGATTTTGAGCTCAAAGGGCTCTGTATCTGTATGCTGTATGCGTGTGATAAATAAGATACATAGCGAATAATCTGTACACACGTGGCAAATTTAATTCCACTAAATTATGCAAATGAACCCATAGCATGACCAGTCAAATGTATTTACATCGACTGGTATTTCCATCAATGAATAGGCTAAAAAGCATTATTTCGCAATTTTTTCTTCTTCTCCCGGACAATTGGCTGCTGCCAATTTTATTTATCAGATTTATAGACCAAAAACCGTCTTACTGTCTAACGGAAACCCTGGTACATTTGTGTGTGTAGGTCACTAGGGAGGGAGAGAATGTTGGTCAGTGTTAATCCTGTCAGGTCAGCCATCACACGGTTAATCTGTCTCAGATTTTGCAACAGGGTGACCCGTCGTGACCTTTTCTTGTTATCGATTGTGGGGATTGTGGGAGAAGCCATGGCTAGGTCAGTTAAGCTTTCTCTCACTCTCTCTCGCTCTCTCTCTCTCTCGCTCTCTCTCTCTCTCTCTCTCTCTCTCTCTTTATTGTAATGCGTAATGTGGCTGTGTTGAGGTTTGGGGGTGGAGGGGTAATGTTGTGTTGAGGTTTTGGGGTGGGGGGGGTAATGTTGTTTTCTTAGTAAAATTAAAGTTGGCTCATCAAAGTCTCTCTCTGTCTGTCTGTCTCTGTCAGTCGCTCTGTCTGTCATGGCTTTGACATTGACTAGTGGGATGATCTATGAGCATTTTTCCATTCCACAACGGCGCTTACTGCAATTATCCTTCAAAGTACTGTTTTATGGACCTTCAGATCATTATGTTTGATATAACATTGGTGATTAACACTATTATAGAACGGAGAATGGATACTGGATACGTTATGCTTATTGCACCAATTCAAATATTACCTTCCTCTCAAGCTCTCTAACGGTTAGGCAAGTTGACTTAAAGAAGAGCAGCAATTGGCCCTGTCAGTCTGTCTTTCTCTGTGGGTCTCTGGCTCCATGGCGGTGTTTATCATCAGCCTACCATTCCTCAGGAGTGGCTATGGGGCCTTGGCTGGGCCAGAGAGGGTAGAAGGGTGAGGGAAAGCCGGAGGGTTGAGAGGGAACGGGTTGGGAGCGGAGGCGTCATCATATCTGTCAACTCATGTGAGCCTGTTGTTCACCACTCAGCAGTCGCAGTGGTTCTCCGTCGAGCCTTATTTGTCACCTCGTAAATACCAGGACACTCTCGGAACATCGCACTGAGATAAGGGAGGGAGAGCAAGAGAGAGCTTGTTGTTGGATTAAGGATTGAGGAAGAAGCAGGAGTAAAGGAGGGAGCATTTGTGGAGAACGGTTGTTTGGCGTAAGTGTGTTGTGTGTGTGAGAGAGAGAAAGCGAGAGAGAATATGAAAGAAATAGAGAGAGAAGCTCACACCCCGTGAGGCTGTGGATAAGGAGTGTGAATTGAGCCAACTGTGAAAATGCGACTCAATTTTGTATTTTGTTGTTTGCTCGTTCCAGTCTACTCTCTTTCTCTCTCCCCCTCCATTCTCCTTATTCTCTCTTTCATGATTTCCTCATATTTTCCCAAACCTAAAAACCTCATCTTAAAAGAATACAAGGCAGATCGCCCTCCAGGCTTTCACATTTGTGTGACCCAGGCTTTACTCTATTGGCCCTAAAGGTTCTGCAGTGACCTTTGAACGGGGGCCGAGCAGTTGCCGTACCAGGCAGGGATGCAGCCCATCAGGATGCTCTCGATGGTTTTACAGCTGGACCATCGAGAGCATCCTGACGGGTTGTATCACTGCCTGGTATGGCAACTGCTGGGCCTCCGACCGCAAGGCACTACAGAGGGTAGTGCGTACAGCCCAGTACATCACCGGGGCCAAGCTTCCTGCCACCCAGGACCTCTATACCAGGCGGTGTCAGAGAAAGACCCTAAAAAGTGTCAAAGACTCCAGCCACCCTTGTTCTGTCTGTTAACCGCAAGACAAGCGGTACCTGAGCCCCAAGTCTAGGTCCAAGAGGCTCCTAAATAGCTTCTAACCCAAGCCATAAGACTCCCAAACAGCTAATCAAATGGCTACCCAGACTATTTGCTTTTGATTTGATTTGATTTGAACTCCCTGGTCCTGACCACTGACCTCTGAACCCTCAGCCAGACCCACTACCCTACACCATGGTGATACTACTTGGCATAAATGAACACACTTCCACCCCCCACTAATTAACAACACAGATCCATCCAAATATCCAAGAATCCAAACAAGCTGAATTTTGTTTTTTAAGTATGTCAGAACTTAAGAGGATTCCTTCGTCAAACCCCGGCTGTTAAATATAAACCGACACTAACACAGTGAAGAAGTGGGTTATCTGGCTGAGAAAGAAAGTCGGAATAACAGTCTGTTCATGGTGAGGCCCCCTCGAGTAAGAAAGCAAGAAGAAGAAGAAAGGAGTTGACCGGGATGGAGGATGATGGGAAGAATGAGAGGAGAAAGAGATGAGGGAGAGACCGGAGGGGCTGGAGGGGAGGCCGGGAGCTTGTGTTTAATTGGCAGGCAAATGTGCGGCTGGATGACCACCAAGTGGGACGAGCAGAGATGACCAGAGGGCGAGCGGACGGGCGTACTGCCACATGGCGCTCTGCTCCACCAACCACCAAATGCCTAGCTAGTGCTTCTTCCTGAGTATTCCCACAATCCCACAGGCACTCCCATCTGCTTCCTGGCTCCTCCACCCTTATTAGGAGGAGGCAGGCTGGAGCTGAGATGTGGAGGGAGTCTTGGTCTGGGGCAGCAGGGAGGTGTGTATCACCCACCACAGACATGGACAGGGTCAAAGCCAAGCCAAGACAGCACACATGGCTTAAACAGGCCTGCCCCTGTACCCTGGATCAGCAGGCTGAAGGAACCATTGGTGAGCCATAGAGAGTCAGCACGTTCAGACTGCTACTACACACCCTCAGGGAAAATAGTATTGGACTAATTACTTATTCTCAAATGCTGAATGAACAGAGCTGATATTCTCTTTGTGCCACATTGGTGGTGAGACAGGCAGCACCCGCCGCAAAACGCCACAGGGACAGACAGGGACCGAGCCAAGAAGTCACATAAAACAGGCCTAACCCTGGTACAACCCTCCAGGGGAGTGAATGGAGCCATGTTGAGCCATGGAGAGAGAGTGACAGCACACTCTGACTGGTACTAGCTACACACCTTAAGGGAAAATAGAGTTGGACATCTCTCACATGCTACTGAGCAAAACAGTTGATATTCTCCCTGTGCGTTGATCTGTACATTGACCCACTGGTGCGAGTCTAGGTACTGTTACAGTATTGAAGTCTTGGATGGAGGTCTGTTTATGTCATGGCTGGGATTCACCCATTGTGCTGGTATTAAAAAAAGCGTAAAAGCTCCAGAGGCAAAAAATGTGTGTGTGTGTGTGTGTGTGTGTGTGTGTGTGTGTGTGTGTGTGTGTGTGTGTGTGTGCGTGTGCGTCACAGGTTGTTAGTTACAATAATGTCCCCCGTATAAATGCGTGGTGAGGTGCAGTTCTGACTGCCCTCATCCTGCACTCCACTGTAACCAAAGCAAAAACGCAGCCTCATGGTCCAGGGCTCTGCCACCATCTATTGTCAACTGTTGATTGAAGTTGTGGCCAGCAGACAAAGCAGAAGATGTAAGGAATGAGTTGTTTAGGTTTGACTTGACTGTAGATCCACTGCCCTCTGTTGAATTCTCTCTCCCGGGACCTCCCCTACGTACCTGTCGCTTTGGATAAGAGCGTCTTCTAAATGGCATATTATTATTACAGTATATTATTATCACCAGGCTGAAGGAGAGTGTGGGTGACATTTGGGACGGGGGTGGGGGGGGGGGGGGGTATATGATAATATGTATGTTAATATCACAAGGTTGACGGTGTGTGGAAGATTAATTAGCAGTTGAAAGAAAACTGTGGTTAGCACTGACAGTCTATAACACAAAAGCCGGGCTGGAGCTTAAAGGATATAATTATTCACTTGTTCCTCAGGAGGAGAGATGGTGGTGTGTTTTTTCTGTCTCTTTTTTTTTGCTCGTTGCACGTTTGTTAAATAAATGTATCTTCGACAAATGGTCTGCTTCACTGGGCTCCGTTTCATAAATGAATAACAATGCTAATCAGTGAAGGCTTTCTTCTCTGCTGTTTGCTTTGTAATGTTATGCAGACCTGAGTACCTCACCCCCTGTATCACTTCAACATAGCCTCTTTCTCTCTCTCACTCTCCCACTCTCTTCCTCTCTCATTTCTCTCTCCCTCTCTCCTTTATCTCTCTCTGTCTCTAGCTCTCTCTCTCTGACTCAATCACTAACACTCTCTCTCCTTTATCTCTCTCTCTCCCACGTGCTCTCTCACTCTCTCCCGCCCCCTCTCTCTCTTTCTCTCTCTCCCTTTCTATCCTCTCTCTCTCTCTCTCTCTCTCTCTCTGTCTCTCTCTCTCTCTCTCTCTCTCTCTCTCTCTCTCTCTCTCACACTGTCTCTCACTCTCTGTCTCTCACTCTCTGTCTCTCTCTCTCTCTGTCTCTCTCTCTCCCTCTCACTCTTTGTCTCTCTCCCTCTCACTCTCTCACTCTCTCCCTCTCTCTCTGTCTCTCTCTCGCCCTCTCTCTCTCTCTCTCTCTCTCTCTCTCTCTCCCTCTCTCTCTCTCTGTCTCTCTCTCTCTCTGTCTCTCTCTCTCTCACTCTCTCCCTCTGTCTCTCTCTCTCTCTCTATCTATCTGACAGGGACAATATGGAAACATGTTGTCATAGTCATTCAAATGTCATTCTCCAAAACAAAGTGATGTTTTAATTAAACAGCGCTGATTGAGTTTGTGTTTATAAGAGCTTCCTATTGAAAATGAGCACTTGTCAGAAGCATTTCAAACAACCCCTGTTAACCATGGTGCCAGGAAACAAGCCACACAGAATTTGTCTGAATATCCTAAAAACAGACCGTGCAATGAATTATTTTGTTTAACAGTGAAGTGAAGACGTGGATTTATAACCGCACCATCTTATCCCAGTTTTCATTGGCAGATCTCTTTTTTTCAATTAGTAGGAGTCAGCTTCAACTGTCAGCCTCTCCTTAAACCCACAGCTATTTGCTATTTCACCCTGACTGTTGAATAGAACAGCAACTGATTAGTCAGAATGGTACCTTTCTTCTTTCCTGCTTGCTCGCTCAGTTACTGCGCTGGGGGTCGTACATTAGGCCTAGAGGCGAGAGGAAAATATAATCACCATGCCACCACTTAGAGATCTACTTTGTGTCTAACTTCCTTAACATACTCAATATGATAGCCACGCAGTGACTCAGAGCATTTTGGAATCATGAGACAGCCGTGGAAGGAAACAAGCGTTGTATTTAATTCTGTCCGAGAGAGAGGAGCTTGTGCTTGTTTCATGTGTCAAGCACTGTGTAGTGTAGCCTGAAAAATCCAATTGATGTCTCTATTTAGCAGCATCACACAAAGCGAGAGCGTGCGGCGGGGGGCAGCACAAAGACAGCTATTAAACAGCATTAACATGCTGGCTCTGTTCGAACAAAACCTCAAACCTGAGAACAGCCTTTAAGCCAAGAGTGTTTTAATCCTGTAAACAAAAAGGGGTCTGTGTAGTTTGTCAAAACAGCTTTAAACACGGGCTTTGTGTGTGCATTCCTGTGACCAAGTGTGTCAGAACTGTATGCCTGTCAGACTTCATAGCCTAGTATAGAGTAGACAATGTACACTGAGTGTACAAAACATTAGGAACACCTGCTCTTTTCATGACATAGACTGACCAGGTGAATTCTGATGAAAGCTATGATCCTTTATTGATGTGACTTGTTAAATCCACTTCAATCAATGTAGATGAAGGGGAGGAGACAGGTTAAAGAAGGATTTTAAAACCTTGAGACAATTGAGACATGGATTATGTATGTGTGCCATTCAGAGGGTGAATGGGCAAGACAAAAGGTTTGAGTGCCTTTGAACCTGGTATGGTTTCCCGTGTGTATCAAGAATGGTCCACGACCAAAAGGACATCCAGCAACTGTGGGAAGCATTTGAGTCAACATGGGCCAAGCATCCCTGTGGAATGCTTTCGACACCTTGTAGAGTCCATGCCCTGACAAATTGAGGCTGTTCTGAGGGCAAAATTGGTTGCAACTCAATATTAGGAAGGTGTTCCTAATATTTTGTACAATCCGTGTATAACCTAAAGGCAAAGATTGTTCCCACCTGTAAGAGAATATACTAGATTGACAGACGATGGCCATCCCTGGCCGACACAGTGACAGGCACACAGGTAAACACTGCAGATTATTTTGGAACCATGGGAATGCGTTGAAATTCTTAAAGGCAGAATAACCTGTGGAAGATGTGGATAAGAAAAGATGATAACAACCTGGAAAATCCTGGAGGGAGAAAAGACAAAGAGAGATGACAGAACCGAGGGGTGGGGGGAGGAAATCATGGAGACAGAGAGAAGAGCGATATGCCTGGAGCGTGACAAAGAAACTAAACGTGGTGCATTGGCATTACTGACACGCGGAAAGAGAGAGAGACAGGGAAATAAACGACAATAACATCAGCACATAGAAAAGGAAGAGAAAGAAAGTTGATAGCAGCAGCATATCATCATTACTGCAATTCCATCATGCGGTGACAGAAGCATATTTCTGTGTGTGTGTGTGTGTGTGTGTGTGTGTGTGTGTGTGTGTGTGTGCGTGTGTGTGTGTGTGTGTGTGTGTGTGTGTGGAGGGTTGTTCCGAGGTCATCCAATAAGACCCTGATTATGGCCCTGCAGGGGTTCTAATGAGGGGCGGGGCCTATCCCTAACGAGGCAACAATCCCCCCGCAGTGAATGATGGAGAGGGAAATGAGGGAGAGAGAGACAGAGAGTGAGACGGAGATGGAGAAGAGAGACAAAGCGGGAGAGAGGGAGACAGAGAGGATGAACAGAGTACCGCTTTCTCCATTGGTAGCCTTGTGTAGAGTCTGTCAGGGCTGCAGGGAAAAGAGCTGACTGAGGAGAAATAGATGGGATCAGTGGGATTAGCTTGCCCTGTTACAACTCAGAATGGATTCAGCCCAACCACAATGGCCTAGTCACCTGCCTCCACCACACACACACACACACACACACCCTACACACACTCACACTCACACACACAATCACACATACACTTGCTACCTACAGTGGGAAAATTTAGTCAGCCACCAATTGTGCAAGTTCTCCCACTTAAAAAGATGAGAGAGGCCTGTAATTTTCATCATCGGTACACTTCAACTATGACAGACAAATGAGAAAAATCCAGAAAATCACATTGTAGGATTTGTAATGAATTTATTTGCAAATTATGGTGGAAAATAAGTATTTGGTCAATAACAAAAGTTTATCTCAATACTTTGTTATATACCCTTTGTTGGCAATGACAGAGGTCAAACGTTTTCTGTAAGTCTTCACAAGGTTTTCACACACTGTTGCTGGTATTTTGGCCCATTCCTCAATGCAGATCTCCTCTAGAGCAGTGATGTTTTGGGGCTGTTACTGGGCAACACGGACTTTCAACTCCCTCCAAAGATGTTTCTATGGGGTTGCGATCTGGAGACTGGCTAGGCCACTCCAGGACCTTGAAATGCTTCTTACGAAGCCACTCCTTCATTGTCCGGGCGGTGTGTTTGGGATCATTGTCATGCTGAAAGACCCAGCCACGTTTCATCTTCAATGCCCTTGCTGATGGAAGGAGGTTTTCACTCAACATCTCACGATACATAGCCCCATTCATTCTTTCCTTTACACGGACCAGTCGTCCTGGTCCCTTTGCAGAAAATCAGCCCCAAAGCATGATGTTTCCACCACCATGCTTCACAGTAGGTATGGTGTTCTTTGGATGCAACTCAGCATTCTTTGTCCTCCAAACACAACAAATTGAGTTTTTACTAAAAAGTTATATTTTGGTTTCATCTGACCATAAGACATTCTCTCAATCTTCTTCTGGATCATCCAAATGCTTTCTAGCAAACTTCAGACGGGCCTGGACATGTACTGGCTTAAGCAGGGGGACACGTCTGGCACTGCAGGATTCGAGTCCCTGGTGGCGTAGTGTGTTACTGATGGTAGGCTTTGTTACTTTGGTCCCAGCTCTCTGCAGGTCATTCACTAGGTCCCCCCGTGTGGTTCTGGGATTTTTGCTCACCGTTCTTGTGATCATTTTGACCCCACGGGGAGGGATCTTGCGTGGAGCCCCAGATCGAGGGAGATTGTCTTGATCAGTTGTCTTGTATGTCTTCCATTTCCTAATAATTGCTCCCACAGTTGATTTCTTCAAACCAAGCTGCTTACCTATTGCAGATTCAGTCTTCCCAGCCTGGTGCAGGTCTACAATTTTCTTTCTGGTGTCCTTTGACAGCTCTTTGGTCTTGGCCATAGTGGAGTTTGGAGTGTGATTGTTTGAGGTTGTGGACAGGTGTCCTTTATACTGATAACAAGTTCAAACAGATGCCATTAATACAGGTAACGAGTGGAGGAAAGAGGAGCCTCTTAAAGAAGAAGTTACAGGTCTGTGAGAGCCAGAAATCTTGCTTGTTTGTAGATGACCAAACACTGATTTTCCACCATAATTTGCAAATAAATTCATTAAAAATCCTACAATGTGATTTTCTGGATTTTTTTTCTTCTCATTTTGTCACCAGGGTAGCCTAGTGGTTAGAGTGTTGGACTAGTAACCAGAAGGTTGCAAGTTCAAATCCCAGAGCTGACAAGGTACAAATCTGTCATTCTGCCCCTGAGTAGGCAGTTAACCCACTGTTCCTAGGCTGTCATTGAAAATAAGAATTTGTTCTTAACTGATTTGCCTAGTTAAAAAAAGGTAACAAAAAAAAATACAGTCCTCTCTCTCATCTTTTTAAGTGGGAGAACTTGCACAATTGGTGGCTGACTAAATACTTTTTTGCCCCACTGTATAAGTGCTGTATCTTACCAACACCATTTGCCTTGCTTTATAGTACAATTCCACCAAAAAAGTTATATTTTGGTATTTGTTTCATTAGTCTATTGTTGACATAGTCCTAAAATATTTTTAATTTTTAATAAGTTTTCAAGATATGTAACTTTCAAAATGCAGAAATCATCATTGTGTGATTTAAAATGCAGCAACATATGATGCAAAATGCATCATACAGGGATGATTTCTGTATTTTGAAAGTTACATATCTTGAAAACTTGTATTATACCATAACTCTCTCTAAAACTCCATACCAGATCACTTTAACACCCTCTACATCGTACTGTCAGCCTACCAGTGGGAGAGTGGGTGAAGTCTGGTCTCTCTTGAAAAATATATTTTATTTCAATGAGACTTACCTGGATAAATAAAGGTTAAACAGATCAAAATAAAAAGCCAATAGCTGCCTCACACAAATGAACTGGATTCACCCCCACTCCCCCTTCTCCCTCTCCCCCCCTTTTCCTGACACCCTCTTTTCTCTCTCCTCCAATCCCTTCCCCTCTTTTTTCCCCCTCCATCCTTTTCCCTCTTCCCTCCCTTTCCCTCCAATCTGTGGAAGGAAAGGGGCCAGAGCGTTCTACTTCCTTATGTGTCAGAGGAGACCAAGAATGGCAGGGAGATTGTAGAATCTCTGTTGTTCAATATGGAGGGGACAGCTGTGACTAACACATCAAGCACCAGGCCAGCTGTCCCCTAACTTGATTTGGCAAGGTGTCCCCAAGCCAGGACTCTTCATGATTAGGCCTCATATTACTCTAGTCTCTCTGTTTGATAGGTTGCGTCCCAAATGGGATCCTATCACCTATAATGTGCACTACTTTTGAAAAGGGCCAGTAGTCCTTTGGTCAAAAGGAGTGCACTATATAGGGAATAGGGTGCCATTTGCAAAGCACCCATAGAGATAAGGACACTGTGGTGTCCAGGGCGGGTCGGGTTGGCATTGAGATGGTACTGGTCCTCATATTAGTGGATTATAGGGCAGCTGTCAATAAGCATACCCTGGGTGCCTAATATACCCATGGCACGTTTTGAAAAGCCATGATCTCTCACTGAGAAACAAAACAACTAAATAGGCTAAAGTGCAAAATAATAAGCCTGTAGAGTTTCAACTCCAGCTCGGGGTCACTGGTATTGACGTACTGTATAGAACTGTCTGTATGTAATGATATAGTACACGGAATTCTGTATTATTTTTGTATGCATAAAGCGTAGTTGTTTGCATTCCTTTCTTATGAAAAGGCTGACATTCAATGTCTTCCACCTTGGCACAGCAGAGATAATGGCATTAAATGTTGTTATGTCCTTGTTCTTAGAGGTAAGCAAAAGTCACCCTGAAACAAATACTCCATCCATATAATAAAGAACCATGTCAATGTCATTTTTTTCACGGAGAAATAAATGTAGGAAATGTTGATATCTTTGTCATTATTGAGTGTATAGAACAGTGGGGCAACTAACTTCTATGTTCACCATCAATAACAGGGTAAGTTAACGTGGACTGCATGGCCAATGTTCTCTCATCCTATAACATAAGAGTAAGCTCCTTGGGAATGTATCTTGGGAACCTAATTGTGTCTATTCTAACCGAGTACGATTTGTGCCTACAGGACACAAAGCTAATAATATGGTGGATAGCGTACACGCTGGGTTCAAGCACCACTTAGGGGCTTATCCAGAGGACACTTCACTAGGTACATTTCCTCTCACTCTCTGGAATGGTCCACTGGGCATGGCATAGCAAGTCCCCTGCCTCCTCAGTCAACAGCCTGAAGGTCTACCTCTCTCTCTCTCTATAGGAAGTGGCCTCTTCAAGATGTAAATCAATCAGCTGAGAGGCTAGTCCCAGTAAATCACTTGCTTATTGAATGACATGGCAAATTAAATTACTTTCTGATTTAAAGAGCACTACAACTTTAAATTCTCAGGTTTTGTCACAAATGGCACCCTATTCCTTACATAGTGCACTATTTTTGAATTTATTCCTATGGGTTCTGATCAGAAGTAGTGCACTATGTAGGGAATAGGATGCCTTTTGGGAGAGACTGCAGAACAATGCCATGGATGGATGAGTATGATTTTGTCAAACAGCAGGTAAATATAGCAAATGTATTACAGAAAGGCATAGGAGGAGAGTAAAGATGACATAAAGCCAGTCAAAATGGCTCCCTATACCTCCCCTTGTCCCGAACACTTAAAAAAAAAATACTTAAAAAAAAAAAATATATATATATTTTTCTCCCCAATTTCTCCCCAATCCAATTGGTAGTTACTATCTTGTCCCATCGCTGCAACTCCCGTACGGACTCGGGAGGGGTGAAGGTCGAAGCCGTGCGTCCTCTGATACACAACCTCGCCACACTGCTTCTTGACACAATGCACGCTTAACCTGGAAGCCATCCGCACCAATGTGTTGGAGGAAACACCGTACAACTGGCGACCGTGTCAGCGTGTATGCGCCCGGCCAACCACAGGAGTCGCTAGAGCGCGATGGGACAAGGACATCCCGACCGGCTAAACCCTTCCCTAGCCTGGATGACGCTGGGCCAGTTGTGCGTTGCCTCATGCATCTCACGGTTGCGGACGGCTGAGACACATCTGTAGTAAAGCGATGCAGTCCCTTAGACCACTGCACCACTCGGGAGGCCCCTTGGCCCTAACACTTTAATGGAATAGTGTGAGATTTGGTCAATTAAGGCCTTTTTCTATTTACCCTCAGGGGTGCGTGCTTGGTCCCGTTCTGTATTCCCTGTCCACCCACGACTGCGTGGTCGCGCATGACTCTACCACCATTAAGTTTGCTGACGACACGACTGTGGTTGGTCTGATCACCGACAACAGTGAGACAGCCTATAGGGAGAAGGTCAGGGACAACAACCTCTCCCTCAACGTCAGCAAGACAAAGGAGCTGATTGTGGACTACAGGATATGGAGGGCCGAGCACGCCCCCAGCCATGTCGACGGGGCTGTATTGGAGCAGGTTGAGAGCTTCAAGTTCCTCAGTGTCAACATCACTAAGGAATTATCATGGTCCACACACACCAACACAGTCGGGAAGAAGGCACGACAACGCCTCTTCCCCCTCAGGAGGCTGAACACGTGTATATGACAAATACAATTTGATTTGATTTGATTTGAAAATATTTTTCATGGGCCCTCAGATCCTCAAAAAGTTATACAGCTGCACCATTGAGAGCATCTTGACTGGCTGCATCATCACTTGGTATGGCAACTGCTTGGCATCCGATCGCAAGGCACTACAGAGGGTAGTGCGTACGGCCCAGTACATCATTGTGACCAAGCTCTCTGCCATTCAGGACTTCTATACCAGGCGGTGTCAGAGGAAGGCTCTTAAAATTGTCAAAGACTCCAGCCACCCAAGTCATAAACTGTTCTCTTTGCTACCACACAACACCAAGTCTGGAATCAACAGGACCCTGAACAGCTTCTACCCCCAAGCCATAAGACTGCTAAATAGTTAGTTAAATATCTGCATTGACCATTTTTGCATGAACTCTTTTGACTCATCACGTGCTGCTGTTACTGTTTATTATCTAGCCTGCTGCCTAGTCACTTTATCCCTACCTATATACTGTATACATATCTACCTCAATTACCTTGTACCCCTGCACATCGACTCAGTACTGCTACCCTGTGTATACAGCCAAGTTATCGTTACTCGTTGTGTGTGTGTGTGTGTGTGTGTGTGTGTTATGATTTTTCTATTATTAAAAAATAATCTCTTTCTGCATTGTTGGGAAGGGCCCATAACTAAGCATTTCACTGTTAGTCTACACCTATTGTTTACGAGGCATGTTACAAATAACATTTGATTTGATTGATTTGATTTATTCAGCAGTTGGTGGGTCACAGTGTTCAATATCAGAGGTTATAGTATGACGCACACACACTCGTACGCATGCATGTACGCACACACACACACCACTCTCTCCTTGTGAGAAGTGGGGGCCCCTTTCCAATTCTCATATGACCACACTTTGACAAATATCTCTAAGGAAATGCCAGTACTATATAATAAACAAAGAGAGTTATGAAAGCTTTGCAGTGGCGATAGTCGTCAATAACGAGTCTCGTCATTTAACACAAGGACAGGAGTAGAAAATCAAAGGCCAGTCTAAACAAAACAAAATGTCTTCTCTGAATCTTAATGGGATTAAGGAGCTACCACCCGTCGAGTGGGAATCAACACACACACACACACACACACACACACACACACACACACACACACACACACACACACACACACACACACACACACACACACATACACACACACACAATAACCTGTTCTCTCTGGACAGAAACAATGTTCTCTCTCTCAAATTCAACAGATGGTCATTAAAAGTATAGATCTGATTTTAAATAGGTACGCTGTTTTACAATTCTATTGCCTTTTTCCTTAAATCAATCAGACAAAAGAACCTTGACTCACTTGAGTGGCTCTGTGGGAGGAAAAGCTGGTTTTGGAGAGAAAGAGAGAGGGAGTAAACACCATTTCACACCAAATTGGTTTGGTAAAGTTTCCCTAATTCTGGTGCGTTTAACCCCTTAGTTTGGTTAGTTTGGACTGGTGTGAACACTCTATCGGAGCGCACGCGGGAGCGCACTAAGCAACACACCGCTCAAAAGGGTGGTCTCGGTCCGTTTCAATTTGTACTGTGGTGCGGTTTGCTGCAGGTGAGAATGCAGTATGGACCAAACTCAGGAAATTAACTGGAGTCGCGCATTATTATTGGTTGTTTGAATGCTAGTATTTAATGAAATGAATGCAGCATCATAACTTGAGACCGATTACAGGAGACGGGGGCTATACCGGGGTTATACAGGGAGCTCCAAAAGTATTGGGACAGTGACACATGTTTAGTTGTTTTGGCTCTGTACTCCAGAACTTTGAATTTGAAATGATTCAATGACTATGGGGTTAAAGTGCACTGTCAGCTTTAATTTGAGGGCACAAATATCATACCCCCAAGACATGCTAACCTCTCACCATTATAATTACAACAGGGTAGGTTAGTATTTTCTTTGTGGGGGAGGGGGTATAATATTTCTACGTCTGTAACTTTCTCACTCGTCATTATTCGCGATTCATTCAGGACTATCTGTAATCATGGTAGCATCCACATTAATTTAGAAGTGTTTAAAAATATATATTATATTCTTTTTACAATAAAATTGATTCCAAAATGTCTCAATACCTAATTTACCATTCATTTCTATAGAGCACAAAATAATCTGAAACACAACCAAAACAAACAGCAAATGCATCCAACAAATGTGTGGTCAGAAGCTTGATGTATTCATTGAATATGGGACAAAATAGTTCCATTTTTACTACTTTAATACACATATAAGTGCATTTGTCCCAATACTTTTGGTCCCCTAAAATAGGGGCACTATGTCCAAAAAGTGGTGTGATTTCTAAAGGCTTCCAATCGGTTAAATGGATGAAAAATACCCTCAAATTAAAGCTGACAGTCTGCACTGTAACCTCATAGTCACTGTATCATTTCAAATCCAAAGTACTGGAGTACAGAGCCAAAACAACCCAAAATGTGTCACAGTTCCATTTCTTTTGGAGCTCACTGAATGCTGCTGAATATAGCCTGTTCACGTCACTGCTACTGTTTCCTCCCGCTTGTTGTTGGAAGACCAAAGCAAAAGTAATATGACGATTGGAACACACAAGTGATGCGTCATTTTTGATGGATTTTTGTCCAAAAAACAAACGACTTGCATGGACACGTGGTTTGCTTAGAAATGTTTGTACATTTGACATTTGGCAATGTGAAACCAACCGGACCAAATGAAAAAAAACACAACATAACAAATAGTGAAACTCTGATTCGAACTTTAGCTCAAAACTATGTGTGAAAACACCCTAAGAAGAGATTGCTCCCTTGAGATCAGAGTCAAAGAACATCCCTCCCTTGTTTAAAAGTTCTGCCATCTCTGGGTTGGCATGTATACGTGGCCCCAGCGCTATCATCACAGTAGGACACCATGCCATTCCATCCGGTGGTGGTGGAATGGAGAATGACTTACAATCCAATTCAAATATTACCAACAAAGAAGACACCTCGAAAGAGCATCGCTAGCTCATCTGCTTCAGTGTTACACCACCCGGGACATATATTCATAAACCTTCTCAAAGTAGGAGTGCTTTGGATCAGGATCAGTTTAGCATTTTAGTTCGTAATGAATGAGACTACATGGACAGTGAGATACCTGATCCTAGATCATCACTCCTACTTTGAGACGACTACAGATGTTCCTCTAATTACAGAGTCTCAACCAGAACATCTTGAATCACCCCAGGGATGACAGGACTGGTGAAGACAGATTCAAAGAGGAATTTAAAGAGTCAATAAGATTAATTAAAATTAATGAATAGCGAGACTACGCCAACAGATGCCACCATTTTATTTGGGCTGTTTGACAGGTATCTGGTCCAATGCAATTAAATTAGTTGATTTTAATTGTATCTTAGCCATCAATTATCTCTGTGGATCCTGCTGCTTCAATATACGTTAGTTTGTAAACACACAACATGCATGCATAGCTTAAACACAACACGTGTGCTGCTGCTCTGTGTCTGTCAGTGGTAATGTGTGTGTGTGTGTGTCAGGGCGGGGTTAGGCATTGTGATGTATGGAAAATCGATGGGGGCTGAGCTGCTCAAAGCAGCCCGATGTGCTAGGTTATGGCCTTGTAGATTAGGCTAGAGATCTGCACTGTGTGTGTGTGTGTGTGTGTGTGTGTGTGTGTGTGTGTGTGTGTGTGTGTGTGTGTGTGTGTGTGTGTGTGTGTGTGTGTGTGTGTGTGTGTGTGTGTGTGTGTGTGTGTGTACATAACTGTGGCTGTGTGTTTGTGTGTGGTGGAGCTGTATTGGGATGGAATTGCCTTTATGGACTTTAAGTGACCAGGGAGGTTTCAGAGGCTCAGCTCAGTGAGGCTTTTAGCTCAATACTGTTTAATTAAAATACACAGCAGATTATTGCTCTGCAGATTGGGAAGATTGGGGCGTAATCCCATTTAATGAAAATGACCAAAATGTCTGTAAAGTGGGATTAGGATTGAGACTGTGACCAGAGTGGTAGGGTAGGAGGGGGAGGAAGGTGTGGAGGGTTCAGGGAACAGGGTAGGAAGGGGAGGAAGGTGTGGAGGGCTGCTGTTCAGGGAACAGGGTAGGAGGGGAGGAATGTGTGGAGGGCTGCTGTTCAGGGAACAGGGTAGGAGGGGAGGAAGGTGTGGAGGGCTGCTGTTCAGGGAACAGGGTAGGAGGGGGAGGAAGGTGTGGAGGGCTGCTGTTCAGGGAACAGGGTAGAAGGGGAGGAAGGTGTGGAGGGCTGCTGTTCAGGGAACAGGGTAGGAGTGGAGGAAGGTGTGGAGAGCTGCTGTTCAGGGAACAGGGTAGGAGGGGAGGAAGGTGTGGAGGGTTCAGGGAACAGGGGAGGAGGGGGAGGAAAGTGTGAAGGGCTGCTGTTCAGGGAACAGGGTAGGAGGGGTAGGAAGGTATGGAGGGCTGCTGTTCAGGGAACAGGGTAGGAGGGGAGGAAGGTGTGGAGGGTTCAGGGAACAGGGTAGGAGGGGGAGGAAGGTGTGGAGGGCCGCTGTTCAGGGAACAGGGTAGGAGGGGGAGGAAGGTGTGGAGGGCTGCTGTTCAGGGAACAGGGTAGGAGGGGAGGAAGGTGTGGAGGGCTGCTGTTCAGGGAACAGGGGAATAAAACTCATGCTTTGTTTATTGCCACAACCCGAGGTGGGTGGTATTTGCTTTCAGTAAGCGTGGTAGAATAACTCTAACAAAGTGTTCAACATGACATACAATCCAACCGTGGAGGGGAGGTGGAGAAAACAGACACTGAGGATGTCCAAAGTGAAAAACAGCAGCCATAGTAGTCTAATTGCCGTCTGCCTGTGGCTTCCTTTGAGGAAGCACACAATATTATTATTATTATTATCATGTGTTACTGATGTGTTACTGATGTGTTTTTGGTTACACTTCATGGTGGTTGGGGCTGAATTATCACACAATTCATTTGAACCAACACAAGAGTCCTCCTTCCTCCCTCACATCTGACTATTTCCCTTGATAAATGGTGTGACTCATTTTCCACAAGATGAAACATATATGGGGCAGATTGATGAAAGAAAAGAAGAACATCTACCCCACACCTCAGATTGACTCTGTTTCTAGAAGTCTGACTTTGAATTTGTAGTTCTAACTCTGGCTATAAAGGCATGGTGCTAAGCTTTGGGAAGGTCACCTTTTAGAGTAGGTTTTGATATCTGATCCTTTGTAACTAACCAGTCATTCCATGAGAACAGCATTTCATTTGGCTTCTTTCTCGCCTGCTGTCCTGCTGTCCTGCTGTCCTGCTGTCTTGCTGTCCTGCTGTCTTGCTGTCCTGCTGTCTGGCTGTCCTGCTGTCTTGCTCTCCTGCTGTCTTGCTCTCCTGCTGTCTTGCTGTCCTGCTGTCTTGCTGTCCCGCTGTCCTGCTGTCCCGCTGTCCTGCTGTCCCGCTGTCCTGCTGTCCCGCTGTCCCGCTGTCTTGCTGTCCCGCTGTCCCGCTGTCCCGCTGTCCCGCTGTCCTGCTGTCTTGCTGTCCTGCTGTCCTGCTTTCCTGCTGTCTTGCTGTCCTGCTGTCCCGCTGTCCTGCTGTCCCACTGTCCTGCTGTCTTGCTGTCATGCTGTCCTGCTGTCTTGGTTGACACGGACGACTGCATGCAGCCAAAGGCAGCGAGGGTAGGAATCAGACATCACGTTTCCAGATGTTGAGTGCCTGGTATTGCAGCCATTAAGAGATACCTTTCAATTAGCCAGGTAGTATTTCCTAGGCAGCCCCAGCTTAGGCTCAGACAACATCTAGGAAGGCTTTATACACCAACGACCACATTGATGAGCAATTAACTACCGAGGTGGAATTAGAGCCATGGGAGCCAGTGGACCGTGTAAGTTCCTCTAACACGGAAACTTACCTTCTCTGTCCCCACTTAAAGAGCATTTGTCAGAGAGGTATGGAACTTTTATTTTTGGACAAATAGCAAGGAGGAAGTAGGTGAGAGGAGGGGCAGTAGGGTGAGATTGAGTGGAGGTAGAGGATGTAGGGGAGGAGGGTGAGGGGTTGAGGATGAGATTGAGTGGAGGTAGAGGATGTAGGGGAGGAGGGTGAGGGGTTGAGGATGAGATTGAGTGGGGGTAGAGGATGTAGGGGAGGAGGGTGAGGGGTAGAGGAGTAAGAGGGCCACCTGGTTTATCTCACTGCATTGCCCTTAGAGCTCATCAATATGTTTTTATTGAACTGTGGAAATAGGACATGCTAGTTAGGAGAAGTGCAATAATCCTATGAAATATGCGGAAATCCAATTCAATATTTACCGGATGCCCATCTTGATAAAATAAAGAATTACTGACAAATCTAAACATTTCACTATTTGAGGAAAAATAATATCCACAAGCTACTAAATAGATGGACATCTTCCTCTCGGATCCTGGCTAAACTATGCCCCTTTCAGCCTCCTCAAGAGGATAAAATCTATTGATTATGTTGCTAGGTGTTGAACTAAGGATGCTATAGTATTTTAACAAGAGGGTCTACTTTAGTATTTTTTTCATTTGCGCCATCGTCTCACACAAAAAAAAAAACAAAAAAAAAATGTGTTTGGCCTTAATAATTAAGTGTTGAAGTTCATGGATCGATAGACCAAGGCTTGAAAAGCCCTCTTTTAATAATGGTTTCTTGATTGAGCAACATTGAGAAAAATCTCTACCTCTCTCTTTCACAGCGCAATATAACCGGGGGGTATTATGAGATAGACATTCAGCCAGATAAATAGTCCACTCCAGCTGACAACGCCGCTCCATTTCATTAACTCAGTATGCTGGTTTGCTGGGTCAATGTGAGAGTCATATACAGGCATGATATATACAGCTTGAAAGTCCCAATTGAATTCTCCCTCTCTCTGTGAAGAAAGTGGCCGAGCAGTATAATAACTGATTAAATCATTCATTCATTGGGCTGTGGTTTTCACAATCCACAAGGCACAAGGTTGGGATCGTATGGGGTGGATGTAATAAATTAGTCTGATTTGTCAATCTGTTTGAGAGTACTACTATACTATTCTGGGGTACAGGGGGATAGATAGACCATTACTCTGATTGGAAGCTCACAGAGAGGGTTTTCATCTGAAATGGCACCTTATTTCCAACATAGTGCACTACTTTAGACCAGAGCCCTATGGGAGATGAGGAGAGTGAAGTGAAGGAGGATAGTTCAGGGAATAGAGGGCAGGGTAGTGAGGGATGAGGTAAGGTAGGGAGTGGAGCAGTGTGGTGGGCCGGGTGGAGGTTAGGGTAGGAATCAGCGGTGTAGTGGAGGATAAATGCATGCAAAGGTGAGCATTTACCCACCTTTTGCAGAGAAATTCATTGAAAGTATAGGGAGTGTTACTTTACTCCCCGCAAACGGTGATCAGCTTTTACCCACTCATTTCTTTACCACTACATCACTGGTAGGAATCCCTCTAGCCCTCCAGCCCTCCAGCCCTCCAGCCCTCTAGCCCTCAAGCCCTCCAGCCCTCCAGCCCTCCAGCCCTCCAGCCCTCCAGCCCTCTAGCCCTCCAGCCCTCCAGCCCTCTAGCCCTCCAGACCTACAGCCCTCCAGCCCTCTAGCCCTCTAGTCCTCTAGCCCTCCAGCCCTCTAGCCCTCCAGCCCTCCAGCCCTCTAGCCCTCCAACCCTCTAGCCCTCCAGCCCTCTAGCCCTCCAGCCTTCTAGCCCTCCAGCCCTCTAGCCCTCCAACCCTCCAGCCCTCTAGCCCTCCAACCCTCCAGCCCACCAGCCCTCCAGGCCTCCAGGCCTCTAGCCCTCTAGTCCTCTAGCCCTCCAGCCCTCTAGCCCTCCAAGCCTCTAGCCCTCTAGCCCTCTAGCCCTCCAGGCCTCCAGGCCTCCAACCCTCTAGCCCTCCAGGCCTCTAGCCCTCTAGCCCTCCAGCCCTCCAGCCCTCCAACCCTCCAGCCCTCTAGCCCTCCAGCCCTCTAGCCCTCCAGCCCTCCAGGCCTCCAGGGTAAGAAGCCTTCCATATGGTGTAAATGAAGGCTCCCACCAGGAGGTGTAAATAAGCCTTGACTGTGCACTCTGGATCAGGCACTGATCCCACCTACATTACCCTAAAGCTTCTAACCCCACCCATCAGCCTGTGAAAACAAGCCCCTTGGCCAATAGGGAGAGAGGCCTGTGGACCGTGTATCGCCTGAGGACATTAGTAGTGGCAGTAGTGACGAAAGCCAAGGTAATTGCCTGCTGTTTACTGCCTCTTGCAGTGTTTCACCAACCGCCTATTTTTCATTTGGTGTGACGCCAGCGTGTGACTGTGTGAGTCAGTCTGCATCAGCAGTTAAGGTGAACCCCATCGGAGAGAGTCTGGGAGTCTGAAGGGCCCTTTAGAGCAACCTAACCAGGAGGAACAGAATGCTAACAGTGGAGACGGGCAGGACACTCACAGTCACAACAGCAAAGCTATTGTGGACTTCACTGTGATTACAAGCCCACTCTGCACTCTACGCTTGACTACATCACTTGTCACTCGTTCTCCACAAATATATTGCTTTTCTTTTCTGTTTTCCTGCCTGGGGACTGGGACTTAGGGGCCTTCTACAGGTTTTAAACCCTCAAGCTGTTGATTCCTATCACACTCTTGGGCATTTTGTTTTAATCATCATGTCGTCCGCAGTTCTGCTTTGGCTCAATCAGCTGTTTATCTATCCATAACGAGGGACTTTGCAGTGGCAATCACGCTTGTGGCCTGATTGTGTTTGTATGAAATACAGGAGGTTTCTCTCAGGAGGTTGGACCGACTGCATTAGCCCACAATATCTACCCTACCCACTACCCTACCTTATTTTACCCTATTCTACCTTACTCTACCGTACCCTTGCCCACTACCCTATACCCTACCCTAATCCAAGGGGGGAAAAAAGTACTTTCCATAACCTAACCTATTCTAACCTAACTTAACCTAACCTATTCTAACCTAACTTAACCTAACCATACCCCACCTGCCCTTCCCCTCCACTTCCTACACCTGCCCACACCCTCCCTTCCCCTAACCCTACCTTCTTCTCCTCTCCTCCCTTCCCCTAACCCTCTCCTCTTCTCCCTTCCCCCTAAACCCTCTTCTCGTCTCCTAATCCTCCCCTCTTCTCCTCTCTTCCCCTAACCCTTCCCTCTTCTCCTCTCCTCTCCTCCCTTCCCTTCCCCTAACCGTACCCTCCTCTCCTCCCTAACCTAACCATCCCCTCTTCTCCTCGCTTCCCCTAACCCTACCCTCTTCTCCTCTCCTCTCCTCCATTCCCTTAACCCTCCCCTCTTCTCCTCCCTTCCCCTAACCCTCCCCTCCTATCCACTCCTCTCCTCTGGCCAAAATACCTAACCAGCCATGTCGAGAAAACACCAGCCTCAACTGATCAACCCCGGATAAAGAGACAAACAAAAAACACAGAGAGGGACAGTAGTGGCAGCGGCAGGAGCCACCAGCTGCAGTCCCCAACCAACCTATTCATCATTGTAAACTGATTTAAGGTGCTGAATGCATATGCTGATGTGGTTGATCTAGCGATTAGCTTGATAATGCAGAAAACTCGCCCGCTGTTGAATCATCGATTTCCTCTTTTGATTCAATTTGAAAGGTTTTAATTGGACCAACCTTTGGCTCCTGGCAGTGAATGTATCAAGTAAAATGTGTATACAGGGTAGTTTTATGTCTGTATAAAATATTTTATTTGAACAGAAAACTGTTTCTATGATAAAGTAGAATGTCTGTGTAGCCTGGACTAATTTCCTAACAAATGGCAGTGAAAAAAACTAACAGTGAAGAATAACACACATTTTCATAATAGGCTACATTCCCAATTCCTTGATTCATTATGCTGCATATTTTTGCATTGTTTTGGATTATGATCATCTTTTGGTGTGTTTAAGTAAGGAAGTGGGGGTTTATGAGCTGTTTTAGGCTCGGGGTTGGTTTTGAGGCCTCTGTCCCTGAGACCTTAGAAGGGGGTGAAGGCTCAACCCTAACATTACATCTCCATATATAGTCAGGCAGCCTCACCACTAACCCAGGGCAGACTGGATGTCTGGCTAGTGGCTCTAGTGGCTGGGCGTGGCTCACCCTCGCCCCTTCGAGCACGGCATGGGCAACAGAGAAGAGGGGGAGAGGTGGAGGAGGAAGGGATAGAGAAAGAGAGGGAGACCAGAAAGTTTCCTCTAAATCTGTCCCGTTTTGCCACTCCAGTTTCTCTCATGAACTTCATTATTAGAATACCACGGTGGTTATAATCTTCTCTTCCACATTCTTCTGAATGAAGCTTTGCCACTTCTACACTGATTCACAGCAGCTGAGTGATCCTGACGTATTAACATCCACTCTCGTTTCAGAAGACGTTCATGTCCAGAAGTACTTGAGAACAACAGTGTTAGAAAAACACTGAGACTCTCTTTTATTCTTACCAAAGTGGTGGCTTCTATAAAATATCTATTCAACTTCGCAACCTAAATATGTTTTAGGGTCTGTTTTTCTACGGGAGGGTGAAAGGTAGTCTGAGTGAATAAAAATGCAGTGTTGTCAAAAAGAGAAGAGTCCACTGCTCTGAAACTAAATCAGGAGATCAGACACATTTACCAGGTTCTGTTGACAAGAGAGGGAGAGAAAGAAAACACACACACACGCACGCACGCACACACACGCACACACACACGCACGCACACACACACACACGCGCACGCGCGCGCGCGCACACACACACACGGAGACAAAGACACGCGCACACACATATTTAAACACGTACACACACACACACAAAGAGCGGGTGCACTGAGATGAAGGGGATATAACTAGAGAGATAAGAGACATCATAATGTCAATTAAACATCAGTTCCTGCACCAAGTGAGGATTCTTTTTGGCCTCTACTGGAAACCTGCTCAAAGTTTTGATTGAATGAGGTCAATGAATAGAGTGAGTCATGATTTCAAGCATATTGGTAATCTATTTGTAGTTTGATTCAAGTCTCTATCTTGTCTCTCTCTCCTAGCAGTTCCCTGGTAGAGGGAAATAAAGAAAGTTCTCTGAAGGCAGGCAGGCATTCACACAGCAGCATAACATCCAGCACAGCGTCCGAGTCCAAAATGGCACCCTATTCCATTTGTACTGCACTACTTTTGAGCAGGGCCCATAGGGATCTGGTAAAAAGTAGTGCACTATGTAGGGAATAGGGTGCCATTTGAGAAACAGCCCTAGACAACTTCTATCTGTGAATTACTCAGCAAAATGTTCCTTTGCCTCAACTGATAGAAATGCCTAACAACTTGACTTGTAAGTACCACCCATTTCCCAACAGGGTATTAGGATAGACGGCATGCCAGATGCCAGCCAGCCACAGGATTTCCAAGATGGAAAAAGGGGAAGGGCAGAGAGCTCTGGCGTATGTGTTTGTGCAGGCGCACATTGACAGAAATTGGCTTAGATTTTCCCCTCATACACTTGACATCCTGAGGTGTGTGTGAGGGGCATTATAAATTCATAGACTCTAGGGACCTGAATGAGTTGCTGTCTCCTGGAATTTACCCTGGCCACATATCACTTCTATTTCATTAGATTTTTTTATATTTCCAGTTTAAATGATTGTTATTTCTCTTCTATATATTTTCCTCCTCTTTTCCCCTGGGTTCTCCTCTCTCTATCTAGAACCACACCATTTTCACAGAACCCAGTCACACGTCTGATTTTATATATTCTATATTGTTGATTTATTCATCTCTGATCTGCTTTTACAGTCCAACCACTTTCCTGCTGTTGTACTTGAAAGGCCTTCCATTTAATGACTTGTACAAATAGAATGTGTACATTGTAACAGTGGGAAGCCTGGCATGATGAGAGGACAAAGCCCGTCTCTGGAGAGAATCATTGAAATGCTGTTTTAGTTAGTGTACGGTGTGTGATCCCTGTGGGAATTGAACCTGTGACCTTGATGTTTGTAGAGCGATGCTCTTACAGAGAGCGCCATAGAGGATGTCTCTGGAGTCCCAGGCTCCGTGCATCAGAGTGTGAGACAGCAAAAGGCCCCATGTGGATTGATATCCCAACCGGGGAAGGGAGGGGGTTGTGGGGGGGCACCATAGACCTCTCCCCCTCTTCTCCGCACTTCCATCACCCCTGCGGGTCTGTCGGGCCTTTGGCGAACCCAGAGCAGCCTGCGGTCGTCATGTCAACAGCCTGTTCCCTGGCAACAGCTGGGGTATTATTGTTGTGCTGTGTTTCTCTGATGTTCTGTCGCCCTCTGTGATCCCACCATCAGGGGAGACAAAGGGCCTCTCATTTTACCCCCCTGACCCCCTCCTCTCACCCTCTGTGACTCCTGTTACTCTAAACATGCCATCCCAATGGTCTGTCTGTCTGTCCCTGCCTCTCTCTGGTATGTACGTCTGTCCCTGCCTCTCTCCCTCCGCAGGCGGCCACAACCCCAACATTCCTCCTCCTCTTCCTAATTCAAACCATACCTCCTACAACCCCACAACGCAGGCTTCACCCCTGTCCCTGCCTGTCTACACAGTAGCCTTGTCCAGTGGGCCAGTCCACCCTCCTTCTCCTTCCTCTCCTCCCTCTTTCAGGGCCCAATGTTCAGTCACCTGATAGCCTTGATAGGGTCAGTCCCCGGGGCCCCTGTTAAAGCACTGTTAAAGCAGCGCACGCATGCACACACACACACACACACACACACACACACACACATACACCCTTCCTCGTACCTCAGTGCACTGGCTGACACCACATGGAAGGGCCCTTCACGGCCCCCCTCTCAACCTCTTATGTTCAGGGGCCGGCCGGCCATGCTCTCTGACAGAGATATTTCCTCCCTGTGGATTTGTTTCCTCTTAAAACACACCGGCTGATTCCTGGGCAGCTCGCTCTGGAGAGAGTAGGCTTCCTGTCTCTCACTGAGTTTACTCAGGTGTTCCCAGACAGGATCTGGGGAATATTTTATTCCAGCTTTAATGTGGTTGAATCCATAATGTGGATTACCATCACATGATTGCAAGACCATCACTTTTCATGAGAAAAAGTATACATTAGGGTTTAAACATGGAAAACGAAAAAAAGTGTCTCGCAACCATAAAACCTCAGAATAGTATCCTTGTACATTAACTGCTCAGCAAGATTTCACGAGCAATCAAGGCAGACCTTGTTCATTTCAGTAACTCCACAGTGAACACAGCTGAAGTGAAAATATCAATCAACCATACGTTGGACAGCTATTGGCTCTCTATCTAACTGTCATTATTTGCTTGCTTAAGTCCCAAATCACATTGTCAATGGACAGGAGAGCTTATCTGTTTTCAGTGAAAGCTAGATAATTGGATTATTGGTGAGGTCTAACAGTGGCTATGAATGCTGAAGGTACAAGTCTGACAGCAGGAAATACATATAGCAGTGCCCTTTCTCTCAGAAATGCCCAATTTCCCTTTTGTTTTTTAGACTACTTACTTCTTACACAATATGTAGCCTGCTGTTTAGGAACTCAATGGATACGTATCAAAATAGCATTATGTTGTTAAGCAGACTACAGTAGCATGGAGTCATGTCTTAGTTATTCAAAAACTAGATTACAAATATGTAATTTAAATGCCCATGCTCTTAAATTGTTATTAAAACATCAGACAAAAGAACATCAATTAATTGTGAAAATGTGAGAAATGCTTCCCCCGGCAACCATAACAATCAATTCCCTATTTATAATGTACATCGTCTGTCCCAAATGGTGCCCTATTCCCTACATAGTGCAATACTTTCGACCTATGTAGGGAATAGGGTGCAATTTGGGACGCAAGCCCACATGATTTGATTCCTCCCATGCAACATGCATTTATGAACTAATGTTAATTTGTTTGTTTTGCTTTTAAATGTACTTGCTGCAATTATACTTGTAATCAACATTTCAATGGAGGTTTACTCTTCTCAGGTTACAGACGTGTTGTAATTGATGTGTTTAAGCCAGAACCACAAGCCCAACTAAAAATAAACTCATGTAAATGACTCTGTGTCAACACAGTAGCCACACATATTCATCATTCTGATGCTTTTACTAATGGAACTGCCTTAATTAAAATGTTTTATGAGAACCATGAGAGGGGAGAAAGAAATTATGTTTCCATGTCCGCTGTGTTTTCAACTCTCTCACTCACTCACTCACTCACTCACTCACTCACTCACTCACTCACTCACTCACTCACTCACTCAATTCACTCACTCACTCTCACTCTTTCACTCTCTCTCTCTCTCTCTCTCTCTCTCTCTCTCCCTCTCTCTCCCTCTCTCTCTCTCACTCACTCACTCACTCACTCACTCACTCACTCACTCACTCACTCACTCACTCTCTCCATCTCTCTTCCCCTAAGCTGCCTAAAGTAAATGTGTTTATTTGGGAAAGAAAACAAGCCAGAAAATAAGAAAAAGACAGATCAATAATTGAAGATCTGGCTGAAGGAATGAAAATAAAATATCTAGGACACATTAAGAATCAGTCAGAGGGTGTTGTGGAGGGCCTTTTAAGATCTTCATGAGATGTTTTGATACTTCGCTATCCATCCTCTTCAAATACAACACTCCCATGCTCTGAGGTGGGTGGGGGGGTGGGGTGGGGGGGGGGGGGGGGGGGGGGGTGGACTATTGAAACTGGCACATTTTTATCCATTGGGTGAATCCTAAAAATATGATGAAAATAAAACTTGTGACTACTTGTGGAGTTGGCATTCCAAATTGAAATCTAAAAGAGAGAAGGAAAAACCACATTGTTGGTGAGAGAGCGTTGTGTGTTGTTAGTCAGGTTTATTGTTGTTAATTGAAAACAGGAGGTGTGAAAAATCACAAACAACTACTTGCTCAAATTGACAGCTTAGTTGTGTTGGACCTTATAGTTTTTTACGATTGCTTACACACTAAAATTGAACTTTTCCCACAATTAGCAAAACCTTACACTCAAGGAGCAAAACACAAGGCTAGATTTGCACAACTGTAAGCACATTGTCAACTTCACACTATTTGCAAAACATTACACACAGTGATTTGCAAAACACTAAACACACTTGTATACATCAGACACAGAAGTATATCATGATGTCACTTCCTTGCAATTCCAAAGCACTGACTGTCAAATTACCACACCTATGAGACAATCTGTTACTGTAGTTCATTGATTTGACACAGGCTGGAAAACTTAAAGAATGTGTTTTCATTAGGGCATGTCTTTCAACAACAATTATATCATATTATATATTTATTATGATTTATTATTATAATCCAAATATGCCTCAGAGTGGTGGAGGGAGTCGTGTGTGTCTGTGATCCTTGGTGCTTTGATGTAGCGGTTTCAGATGGACAGGGTCAGTTCCCTGTAGTCTTATGGAGAGACCTTTCATTGAGATTTCTGAGCTCCTAGATGCTCCTGTTAAGTCTGAGTCTAAAGGTAGTGGAATGTGGCTGCTCTAACCTAGTCCCAATCAATTACAGACTGCTCCCTGGTAAACTTTGATCCAAGATGGCGTAGCAGTCAGACGTCCTTGTCCTGTCGTGTCCCTTGTATATATCGTTTTACATATTTTTCGTCGCATATCCTTTAAAATATTTAGCTAAACCTCATCATCTAAATACTCTCCTGCAACCCGCCTCACCCAATGTGGCGTGGACCTGCTTTTTTTCCCTAAAGTATTTATATTTACTTCAGATCTGGAATCCCTCAACTGAAGCTAGCCAGCTAAGCAAACCATTGCCAGCGGTCATCAGCTAACCTTCAGCTCGGAAAGCTCTCGCCAGTTCGAACAACGTGACTCTAACCAGAGCATAACGGACCTGTTATTTTTATCCCTGGATTCCTACCGCAAACTGAACATTTTCATCTGGATCTTCACAACTAGCTAACCGCAATCCCGGATGACTACTCCTGGCTAGCGTTTCCATCCCAGAGCAAGCTTCAAGCTAGCCCGGCCAGGGCTCCTGTGCTACCACCGAAGCATACTCCTGGGCTACAATATCGGCCTGCTAGCTACCTAGAGCTACTTGGAACCCTACTAATTCCACGACTGGTCTATCGACGTCACCGCACGAAGAGGCAAAAACAGACTTACCCCCATCGCGACGTCCTCCCCCCAAAGGCTAATGCTTGCTCTAATATCAATATGCCTTGTCCATTACTGTCCTGGTTAGTGATTACTGTCTTATTTCACTGTAGAGCCTCTAGCCCTGCTCAATATGTCTTAACCAACCATGTTGTTCCACCTCCTACATATGCGATGACATCACCTGGTTTAAACATCTCTAGAGACTATATCTCTCTCTTCATTACTCAATGCCTAGGTTTACCTCCAATGTACTCACATCCTACCTTACATTTGTCTGTACACTATGCCTTGAATCTATGCTATCTTGCCCAGAAACCTGCTCATTTTACTCTCTGTTCTGAACGTGCTAGACGGCCAGTTCGTATAGTCTTTAGCCTTACCCTTATCCTACTTCTCCTCTGTTCCTCTGGTGATGTGGAGGTTAATCCAGGTCCTGCAATGCCTAGCTCCACTCCCACCCCCAGGTGCTCTCATTTGTTTACTTCTGTAAACGTAAAAGCCTTGGTTTCATGCATGTTAACATTAGAAGCCTACTCCCTAAGTTTGTTTTACTCACTGCTTTAGCACACTCTGCCAACCCAGATGTCTTAGCCGTGTCTGAATCCTGGCTTAGGAAAACCACCAAAAACCCTGAAATCTCCATTTCTAACTATAACGTTTTCCGCCAAGATAGAACTGCCAAAGGGGACGGTGTTGCAATCTACTGCAAAGATAGCCTGCAGAGTTCTGTCTTACTATCCAGATCTTTACCCAAACAATTTGAGCTTCTACTTCTAAAAATTCACCTTTCCAGAAACAAGTCTCTCACTGTTGCCGCTTGCTATAGACCTCCCTCTGCCCCCTACTGTGCCCTTGATACTATATGTGCCCCCCATCTATCTTCTGAGCTCGTGCTACTAGGTGACCTAAACGGGAACATGCTTAACACCCCGGCCATCCTACAAACTAAGCTTGATGCCCTCAATCTCACACAAATTATCAATGAACCTGGCAGGTACAACCCCAAATCAGTAAACACGGGCACCCTCATAGATGTCATCCTAACTAATTCGCCTTCCAAATACCTCTGCTGCTTTCAATCAAGATCTCAGTGATCACTGCCTCATTGCCTGCATCCGTAATGGGTCTGCGACCAAACGACCACCCCTCATCACTGTCAAACGCTCCCTGAAACACTTCTGCGAGCAGGTCTTTCTAATCGACCTGGCCAGGGTATCCTGGAGTGACATTGACCTCATCCCGTCAGTAGATGATGCCTGGCTATTCTTTAAAAGCCCGGCACCCTTCACAGCAACCCGCCAAAGCCCCCACCATTTCTCCTTTACCCAAATCCAGATAGCCGATGTTCTGATTGAGCTGCAAAATCTGGACCCCTACAAATCAGCCGGGCTAGACAATCTGGACCCTCTCTTTCTAAAATTATCTGCCGAAATTGTTGCAACCCCTATTACTAGCCTGTTCAACCTCTCTTTCTTATCGTCTGAGACTCCCAAAGATTGGAAAGCTGCCGCGGTCATCCCCCTCTTCAAAGTGGGTGACAGTCTAGACCCAAATTGCTACAGACCTATATCTAACCTACCCTGTCTTTCTAAGGTCTTTGAAAGCCAAGTTAACAAACAGATTACTGACCATTCGTGTGTCAAATCGGAGGGCCTGTTGTCCGGGCCTCTGGCAGTCTCTATGGGGGTGCCACAGGGTTCAATTATTGGACCGACTCTCTTCTCTGTATACATCAATGATGTCGCTCTTGCTGCTGGTGATTCTCTGATCCACCTCTACGCAGACGACACCATTCTGTATACTTCTGGCCCCTCCTTGGACACTGTGTTAACTAACCTCCAGACGAGCTTCAATGCCATACAACTCTCCGTCCGTGGCCTCCAACTGCTCTTAAACGCAAGTAAAACTAAATGCATGCTTTTCAATCGATCGCTGCCCGCACCTGCTCACCCGTCCAGCATCATTACTCTGGACGGCTCTGACAACTACAAATACCTGGGTGTCTTGTTAGACTGTAAACTCTCCTTCCAGACTCATATTAAGCATATCCAATCCAAAATTAAATCTAGAGTCGGCTTCCTATATCGCAACAAAGCATCCTTCACTCATGCTGCCAAACATACCCTCGTAAAACTGACCATCCTACCGATCCTCGACTTCGGTGATGTCATTTATAAAATAGCCTCCAACACTCTACTCAACAAACTGGATGCAGTGCCATCCGTTTTGTCACCAAAGCCCCATACACTACCCACCATTGCGACCTGTACGCCCTCGTTGGTTGGCCCTCGCTTCATACTCGTCGCCAAACCCACTGGCTACAGGTTATCTACAAGTCTCTGCTAGGTAAAGCCCCCGCCTTATCTCAGCTCACTGGTCACCATAGCAGCACCCACTCATAGCTTGCGCTCCAGCAGGTATATCTCACTGGTCACCCCCAAAGCCAATTCCTCCTTTGGTCGTCTTTCCTTCCAGTTCTCTGCTGCCCATGACTGGAACGAATTGCAAAAATCTCTGAAGCTGGAGACTCACATCTCCCTCACTAGCTTTAAGCACCAGCTGTCAGAGCAGTTTACAGATCACTGCACCTGTACTTAGCCTATCTGTAAACAGCCCATCTATCTACCTACCTCATCCCCATACTGGTATTTATTTATTTATTTTGCTCCTTTGCATCCCAGTATCTCTACCTGCACATTCATCTTCTGCCGATCTACCATTCCAGTGTTTAATTGCTATATTGTAATTACTTCGCCACCATGGCCTATTTATTTCCTTAACTTACCTAATTTGCACTCACTGTATATAGACTTTTTGTTTTCTTTTGTTCTACTGTATTATTGACTGTATGTTTTGTTTATTCCATGTGTAACTCTGTGTTGTTGTATGTGTCGAATTGCTACGCTTTATCTTGGCCAGGTCGCAGTTGCAAATGAGAACTTGTTCTCAACTAGCCTACCTGGTTAAATAAAGGTGAAATAAAAAATAAAATAAATAACTAAATAAAAACTGGGCTCACCGCTGGATGGAAGTTTTGCTCTTTCAACACTGTCATTGTGTGTGTCCAAATGTCACCCTTTATATAGTGCACTAATTTTGACCAAAAGTAGTGCACTATATGGGGACTAGGGTGCCATTTAAGATAGGTGAAAATCGTATGCTTTAGGGTGCCATAATGGTGCTTTGTGGTTCTAAGTAGAACTATTTACTTATAACTACTCTTGAAATGTGCTGTAGTCAACACAGGTTGCTGGTTAGTGCTCAATGAAGGCCCTAACTATACTCTATTTGGATAAATCAGTGTTTCTTTCATCTTGATGGTGAAAGCAATAACAGTTCCTTACTGGACTTTAATGTACATTAAGTAGCAGTATGCTTGCCCTTAGAGATGTACAAATCAAACGATTTAAAAACAAATTCCATGGCGTGCTGTGCTCTCACACTCCTCTGAGCGCTGCTAGCTGGCCCCAGGGGGTTCTGCTGTATGTGATAACACATGTCTTGCCTCAATTTGCTCAGCGCTGAAATAACCACGGAACACTTAGCATCTTGTCTCCTGTCATGTTTGTAATTGTTTACAGCAACCCAAATACAAAACAGAACAGAAAAATAAAGACAAACAAATTGCTCAGCGCTGAAATAACCATGGAACACTTAGCATCGTGTCTCTTGTCATGTTTGTAATTGTTTACAACAACCAAGCAGAAAACCAAACAGAAAAATTAAAGACAATACGCAATGATTAGTCATTGTACAAAACAATACCAGTATTAACAAGAGTCATAATTGGACAAATTATCTGAATTACTCACACTGGATACAGTAATAGAACAGGAGAAGGCAAATCAGCATAGACATGTCTGAATAGCAGTGTGTTTGTGTCTATGTATTTTATCAGTGGTGAATCACTTGTGCATATGAATGAACAAAGTAAACAGCTTTCGTAATAGATGGCTATTAATGGACTACAATGTTACTAGGTTACAAACTGTCCATAGGCCGGAGACAAAAACGCACTTGGACTTCTTTCCTCTTAGTGTGTCATGCCAAAATGTTTTGGCTGGTTTTGTTTCATTCTTAGTTGGTGTGTGTTTGTGTGTGTGTTTGTGTGTGTCTGTTTGCTAATGATGTCAAACACTAACATCTGCATGCATTCTCTGATAGAGGATGGTTGGCCTTGCGGGAGATGAACAGAGAGAACAATCAGAGAAGGATCAGCGAAGAGATTGGGTATGAAATATGGAGATGGGGGGAGATACAGACACGAACATAGTGAGAGAAAGAGAGCGAGAGATAGAGAGAGAGAGATATGAAGAGAGAGAGATGGGTAGAAATTAGTCTTGGCTTTATAGGCTAGGGGAATGGATTGGGAAAGTGTGAGTGTTGCTGGTGAGAGACTGACAGACAGCCAAGGAAACAGATGTGCATTAAATTAGCCAAGGCTGAGGAATGTGGCCTGGCTATAGGGTCGTAGAGAGACCCCAGCTTTGCAACCTGATCTCCCTAGCCTCGGCCATGGCATAACCCTTTCTGCTGTGATCCCCGAACACACACACGCACACACAATGGAACGTTCTCCCTCCGCCTCTGCTATGGTCCAATCAGCCCAGAATAGAACACATCGGGGGCCAGGCAGGCAAGGGCCTGAGCTACCCACTAACCAGACATTTCTGCTCCCTACTGTACAGCACTGCGCCCTTCATTAGTGTGACCCAGCCATATGGCCAGCAGTCACCATAATTATTCCCCCCTCAACCGCAGTTGAAATGTCTCTCTTTCCTCCTCCTCTTCCTCCTCCGCTGACTCTAGGCCATCTAAAATACAGGCTGTCTCTGTGTTGCAGACAATGCTCTTTGCACATGGAATTAAAACCTGACACTTCTCCTGACCTCCCGGAACAGAACCGGGTGTTCTTTTCTTCCCTATTCTCTCCTCTCTGTCTCACATTGGACAAGATGTGTAATGTGGCTGTCTGCGGTTTACACCTTCTGCTCTTCTGGTCTCACCTTTTCCTTTATGCATGAGCACGCTCTCTGTCGTTTTCTTCTTTCTGTCTCTGTTGCTCTCTCTCTCTCTCTCACACGCGCGAGCATGCACACACACACACACACACACACACACACACACACACACACACACACACACACACACACACACACACACACACACACACACACACACACACACACACACACACATTTACCATCTCTGTCACTGTCTTCCACCTCTCCCTGTCCATATATGTTGCACCTGTTTTCCCTGTTGCCCTATGTCCCATGGTTGGTACAGTTGGTATTATCTCACATTATCAGACTTGGGATAACTATAGTTTTAACTATGCTTTGTGGAAAGTAACTACACTGAACAAAAATATAAACGCAGCATGTAAAGTCTTGGTCACATGTTTCATGAGCTGAAATTAACGATCCCAGACATTTTCCATATGCAAGAAAGGTTATTTCTCCCAAATGAGGTGCACAAATTTGTTTACATTCCTGTTAGTGAGCGTTTCTCCTTTGCCAAGATAATCCATCCACCTGACAGGTGTGGCATATCAAGAAGCTGATTAAACAGCATGATCATTAGACATGTGCACCTTGTGCTGGGGACAATAAAAGGCCACTCTAAAATGTTCAGTTTTGTCACACTTTCAGGAGATCTGCATGGAGGAATGGGCCAAAATACCAGCAACAGTGTGTGAAGACCTTGTGAAGACTTACAGAAAACTTTTGACCTCTGTCATTGCCAACAAAGGGTATATAGCAAAGTATTGAGATAAACTTTTGTTATTGACCAAATACTTATTTTCCACCATAATTTGCAAATAAATTCATTAAAAATCCTACAATGTGATTTTCTGGATTTTCTTTCTCATTTTGTCTGTCATAGTTGAAGTGTACCTATGATGAAAATTACAGGCCTCTCTCATCTTTTTAAGTGGGAGAACTTGCACAATTGGTGGCTGACTAAATACTTTTTTGCCCCACTGTATAACACATTTCTATGTGAATTTGGTCAGGTTACATGTTGCAGCTTTAATTCTAAGCTATAAACTATATTAAGATGAATATCTAAGAGCCCTCCAAACCATGTGCTAATGATCATATACTACTTAGACTAATTCAAATTCCAATTTTTGTTTTCAAATAACTTGCATATATTTAAATACCTTCAAATATTATTTGGTTTTCTGACAGGTTTCAAAATACTTTCTAATATAATGTGTTTTTCTGTAATCTGTATTTGAATATCAAAAGAAATGTGACTTGTTTCAGGAAACTAGGCGTATGTCGCGTGTCACTACTTCACAGGAGATAGATGAGTTTGGATTTGTCTGCTATGTAATACACTTCTGTCTATATCATGAGATGGTCAGTTTGTGTAGGTAATACTTTCTAACGCAAGTTTAAAAAAAATATATCACGTAGTAGAACTGCATAAGTGATGCTCTCCACTTTCTGGAGGACCGAGTTTTGAAATCAGTGCAATTAGAGTGTGACAGCTAAGGAGATTCTGACGTTTGATTGCAAATATGCAGATGGATTGAAAAGAGAACACAGGAGACTGTTGTATAAAACACCTGTCTCTGGGTTACATCTTCAAACTAAGGGCAACCATGGCCTCCATGACAGAGAGGGAGAAGCGTCTATCCACGGGTAAGATAGTCTAGCTAGCTACAGTTTCAGATATTACAAATTTCTAATTTGGTCAGAAAGTCGTTTTAATTTCGAGTTAAAGTGTACTGGTAGCTATCTAGCTAAAGTTAGCTGGCTGGCTCGCTAGCTAACATTATGTGTATGATATGTGGAGTTATATTGTTCGTATCTCAGAGCCATTTGCATTGCTAGTTATAGCCTAATGTTAGCTAGCTAACATTGAACCTGGTTGGTTAGCCACCCGCAGATTCATGCTGGGTAGTAATGTCATGAGTTGCGATTAGGGTTAATTGTTTAGCTAGCTAGCTACATGTCTAAACAAAAGACTAAACTATGCAGGTAATGATTTCAATAGAATGTTCATGATGTCCCTGCGACAACTGTCAACAGACAACCCTACTCCTCAGCCAGAGCGTCCAGTGTGGCTCTGAACTCTCCGAGAGCGAAACGCTATGAATTTATAAACAGACAATCTGATAACGCTCTGAGTTTACGAACGCCCAGAGTGCCCTCTGAGCACACTCTGGCACTCTAGATTAAATTTACAAATACACCCGTAGTATAACTTAACTTTTAGTCTTGAAATATTTGGTTGTTTAGTACATGGCCTCACATGTCTATCCTTAAAGAGATGGGTAGGGCTAAGGATTTAGAGGGTGTGAACGATGCTGAATGGGTGTAGAAGAGCTCTCCAGTAGGTGTACCAAACATTCAAGTGACGTTTTCTCAAAAGTGAGGTTACAATTTATCAACTTTGAAAGCAGAATTACTTTCCCATTGTTCCTCAACTGTAGTGTATGATATGCCCTTTTCTAGCCCTGAGCCTCTGTAGGTCTGCCTGTCTCTATCTGTCTGTCTGTATGTATCACTCTCTCTCCATCTCTCTCTCCTCACATGTGTTGCGTCACATTATCATAAAGGGCATTAATAAAGGTAATCCCGGTAATTCAATCTATATGTAAAACACGGGCACTGACAACGCAGGGGCCGGCCGGCGAGAGACGGGAGAGAGAGAGCAATCGGCCGGAGCACCTGGGTACTCATTATTAAAACAAACCACAGACAGTCAGTACCATTCCCCTGCATTGTGCTGACATCCAGGGCTACATGGGCCAATCCCTAGCCAGGTTCGTTGGGGCGCTCACCTGACCTGCGTAGGTAGGATACCGCAAATTGGAGCGCCGTCTGTGTTGGGGATTTGTTTTTCCTCACATGGCACATTCCATAAAGCCAGTAATGGTTCAACTCAGAACATTAGCGAAAGTGAGCGCTGAGGTGCTGTAACCTCCATTACTGATGTTGTTATAGAAGTGATTTAGCTGGGAATAGGGTTTTGGGATGGGTAATTTGATAGGTAATACCATCACGTTAAGTCCATGAAATTGAACAGGTAGGTGTTTAGAGAGGCTGCTGTTCCTGGGATTACTCTTCTGCCCCATGTAGTATATACTTTAGATAGGCAACATTGGTTGGGATTACATTATTGACCTGTGTATATGTAATGTGCAAGTTAAGATGTGGGTACAGTATAGTGAATGGGGACTGACAAGCATCCAGCCAGCCACTGCCCTGCTTGACTTACACTGTACTGAAAAACTGTACATTTTATGGTAATTTGGGGTATTATTAAGAGTAACATACTCTGAAATGTTTTACTGCAGCATACTGTAAAGTATGGTGCATTGTGGGAAAATGCTGTGGGAAGGACAAATAATTGCTGTATTTCGAATGGTACTGTAATTCCATTCCACAGAATACAGTACCGTACCGTATCTTTGGAGCGCCACAAACCCTTTGACCACTAGTGGGTGCATGGTATTGTTGTTTCTGGCTAATTAACATATTTTGAGGTGTGCCTTGTAAGAGGCTATATTTGTTGCACCCATGAGTGAGAACGCTGTACCAATTTAACTCCTATGTGGTTATAATGTCCCATCAATTTGTGGAGGGGACCGATTGGAGTGGCTGCAAGTCTTTAATCTTTAATGTTTGGGCATGTTGCCATGTCCTGTTGGTTTGTTTTTCCCTGTAGTTGCTGTCAGTTTGGAAGCCTTTGTTAAGGCCTGTAAAAGTTCAGGTGATATAAAACACAAAATATTTGTTAGTATACTGTAATTTTTTTCACCTTTATTTAACCAGGTAGGCTAGTTGAGAACAAGTTCTCATTTACAACTGCAACCTGGCCAAGATAAAGCATAGCAGTGTGAACAGACAACAACACAGAGTTACACATGGAGTAAACAATAAACAAGTCAATAACACAGTAGAAAGAAAAAAATAGTCTATATACATTGTGTGCAAAAGGCATGAGGAGGTAGGCGAATAATTACAATTTTGCAGATTAACACTGGAGTGATAAATGATCAGATGGTCATGTGCAGGTAGAGATACTGGTGTGCAAAAGAGCAGAAAAGTAAATAAATAAACAGTATGGGGATGAGGTAGGTAAATTGGGTGGGCTAATTACCGATGGACTATGTACAGCTGCAGCGATCGGTTAGCTGCTCAGATAGCAGATGTTTGAAGTTGGTGAGGGAGATAAAAGTCTCCAACTTCAGCGATTTTTGCAATTCGTTCCAGTCACAGGCAACAGAGAACTGGAAGGAAAGGCGGCCAAATGAGGTGTTGGCTTTAGGGATGATCAGTGAGATACACCTGCTGGAGCGCGTGCTACGGGTGGGTGATGCCATCGTGACCAGTAAACTGAGATACGGCGTTGACTAGCATTGACTTGTAGATGACCTGGAGCCAGTGGGTCTGGTCTAATATGTATACACTTTACCTAGCAGCCAACCTTCTTGGACTATTCCCTTGTAAGTACATTTAAAGTACTCTGAAACCTCTCCCCAATCAATGTATTCATCCATTAATTAATTCTCATTTTTTTCCCCCCACCTTAATTTAACCAGGTAGGCAAGTTGAGAACAAGTTCTCATTTACAACTGCGACCTGGCCAAGATAAAGCAAAGCAGTTCGACACATATAACAACACAGAGTCACACATGGAGTAAAACAAACATACAGTCAATAATACAGTAGAAAAATAAGTCTATATACAATGTGAGCAAATGAGGTGAGATAAGGGAGGTAAAGGCAATACATAGGCCATGGTGGTGAAGTAAATACAATATAGCAATTAAAACACTGGAATGGTAGATTTGACAGTAGATGAGTGTGCAAAGTAGAAATACTGTGGTGCAAAGGAGCAAAATAAATAAATACAGTAGGGGATGAGGTAGTTGTTTGGGCTATTTATAGAGGGGCTATGTACAGGTGCAGTGATCTGTGAGCTGCTCTGACAGCTGGTGCTTAAAGCTAGTGAGGGAGATAAGTGTTTCCAGCTTCAGTGATTTTTGCAGTTCGTTCCAGTCATTGGCAGCAGAGAACTGGAAGGAGAGGCGGCCAAAGGAGGAATTGGTTTTGGGGGTGACAAGTGAGATACACCTGCTGGAACGGGTGCTACGGGTGGGTGCAGCTATGGTGACCAGCGAGCAGAGATAAGGCGGGACTTTAACTAGCAGGGTCTTGTAGATGACCTGGAGCCAGTGGGTTTGGCGACGAGTATGAAGCGAGGGACAGCCAACGAGAGCATACAGGTCGCAGTGGTGGGTAGTATATGGGGCTTTGGTGACAAAACGGATGGCAGTGTGATAGACTGCATCCAATTTGTTGACTAGGGTGTTGGAGGCTATTTTGTAAATGACATGTGGAGGATCAGTAAGATGGTCAGTTTTACGAGGGTATGTTTGGCAGCATGAGTGAGGGATGCTTTGTTGCGAAATAGGAAGCCAATTATAGATTTAACTATTTAATTATGATTATGGAAGCATTCACTTTTTCACGGTATTGTACTGTGTGTCATGGCACAGTACCTGCTTTGATAGCATGTTTATATTATTGTAGGTGTACTGTAATATGAAATACAGAATTTTACTTGCCACTGAGCTGCCTATAAGATACTGTCAAATTCACAGTAACACCTATACAGTGTAGGACTGTTGTGGAGCTCCCTCCCTTTTCATCTGTCAATCATGCTATTATCCTGTAACAGTGCAACAGTGACTGTTGATCTGTCATGGGTGACACACAGCACAGTAATGTCATCATCATAATAAGCCCCAATTTACTCCTGAATGACAGCGAACTAGATTTGAATTGCCTGACTCATTTCCGTTTTGCGGGAACATATTGAGTTCATTGCCACCAAACAAAGGACGGACGAGTCACACAATGTATTTGTTTTCCTGTTCTATAGCATTGTTTTGTGCTCTGTTTTTTGTCTTTCATTCCCATTAATAAATCATGGTGACATCCATAATTTAGACGAGCCGGAGATTTACACGGCGCTCTTTGTCAGTGAGTTTTGTTTGGTGGCATATTCAATAATTGTTTAATATATCAAATTGACTGGGTGCATGAGCCTGGTACTAGGACTCTCCGCAACAATGCTGCTGCTAACCTGTGATGTGGCGGCGGCCACAGCGTCTCACACTAAGACACTCCCAACAGTAGGAAAGACTATACGTGTCCCAAATGGCACCCTATTCCCATTATAGTGCACTACCTTCGACCAGGGCCCAGCACTATAAAGGAAATAGGGTGCTATTTGGAACAAAACTCTAAAAGGCTCTGCCAGGGAACTTTCCCCCAGCCTCCCCCTGAACCTATAAATCTCAATTTAGTTATTGGCTAAAACACTTCTTGGAAAAGTTAGCCAGCCCAACGTCTGAAGACCCTGGCTATTCAAGTACACTCTTAAGGTTGTTCACAGTGGGGACACTACCCTGCTCTGTTGGCCTCCGCATGCACACACACACATGCGCACGCATGCACACCCACTACCCCTGCTTTTGATTAGCAAAATCTGGTGTGTGCCTAAATGTGCATGTTTGTGTTTTAGTTGTTTTGTTTGTGCAGCACAAATATGTGAATGTATTGGTATGCATGTACTTTACAGCAGGGTTCATGAAAAATACAAAACCAAAAAAGCTTTTCTGCATTTAGAAATTGACATCAATATGCCACAGTTGTGTAGTTTCTTTGTGTATTCACCAGCGCACCTCTGAGTTACATTGAAATGCAGCAGCTTGGGGACAAAGCATTGTTTTTCTCTCATCTGAATAATGATTAGCCGTGATAACTCAACGTTGACTTCCTGGCTCAATCCCCAAGAAAATGCAATGCAATAAAATGTGTTCCTTCCGTAGGCATCCATTTACCCAACAGCCATTGTGCTACTCCTGAGTGTGTGACCAAAGGGAATGTGGCGTGCGTGCCAACTTGCATTTAATGAACTTCTTCCTTTCCTCCATTAAATCCCCTACCTTCATAAACTCTAACTTTTTTCTCTTCATTCCCCATCCTCATTTTTCTTCACAACCAAACATAACTGTTCCACTGTATGCATATTGTGGTGCATCCAGGTAATTTCAAATGCATTATTCAAATGTATGATTGTGAATTAATCTTTCCAGATTATCTGAATGTTGACATTGTTAGGTTGTTTATGATGGGATGGTTTATGGGTATATAGAGAGATGAGGTGTGTTGATGTGTAATTATGGGATGTCAGTATGAATAGAGATGAGGTGTGTTGATGGGTAATGATGGGATGTCAGTATGAATAGAGATGAGGTGTGTTGATGGGTAATGATGGGATGTCAGTATGAATAGAGATGAGGTGTATTGATGGGAAATTATGGGATGTCAGTGTGAATAGAGATGAGGTGTGTTGATGGGTAATTATGGGATGTCAGTGTGAATAGAGATGAGGTGTATTGATGTGAATGTACTGACTCACCTGATCTTCTACCACTCAGTTGTATATTCTTGATTCAACATTATATCTCATCTCCCATTGCTCTCTCTCTTGTCTATGCCCTCCCTCCACCCTATGGTTGGGGACACCAATTGAACTCTGGAAAATAAATGTGGGTTAGGTCCCATCAAAAGAGCTCCATCAAAAGTAATGTACTAAACTCAGCAAGAAATGAAATGTCCCTATTTCAGGACCCTGCCTTTCAAAGATAATTCGTAAAAATCCAAATAACTTCACATATCTTCATTGTAAAGGGTTTAAACACTGTTCCCGTGCTTGTTCAATGAACCATAAACAATTAATGAACATGCACCTGTGGAACGGTCGTTAAGACACTAACAGCTTACAGACAGTAGGCAATTAAGTTCACAGTTATGAAAACTTAGGACACTAAAGAGGCCTTTCTACTGACTCTGAAAAACACCAAAAGAAAGATGCCCCTGCTCATCTGCGTGAACATGCCTTAGGCATGCTGCAAGGAGGCATGAGGACTGCAGATTTGGCCCGGGCAATAAATAGCAAGGTCTGTACTGTGAGACGCCTAAGACAGCGCTACAGGGAGACAGGACGGACAGCTGATCATCCTCGCAGTGGCAGGCCATGTGTAACAACACCTGCACAGGATCGGTACATCCGAACATCACACCTGCGGGACAGGTACAGGATGGCAAAAACAACTGCCTGAGTTACACCAGGAACACACAATCCCTCCATCAGTGCTCAGACTGTCCGCAATAGGCTGAGAGAGGTTGGACTGAGGACTTGTAGGCCTGTTGTAAGGCAGGTCCTCACCAGACATCACCGGCAACAACGTCGCCTATGGGCACAAACCCACCGTCGAGACAGGACTGACAAAAAGTGTTCTTCACTGATGAGTTGCGGGATCGATTCTCAACACTGTGCTTTACAGGGAAGACATCCTCCTCCCTCATGTGGTACCTTTCCTGCAGGCTCATCCTGACATGACCCTCCAGCATGACAATGCTGCTTATACTGCTTGTTCTGTGCATGATTCCTGCAAGACAGAAATGTCAGGGTTCTGCCATGGCCAGCGAAGAGCATAGATCTGAATCCCATTGAGTACGTCTGGGAACTGTTGGATCGGAGGGTGAGGGCTAGGGCCATTCCCCCCAGAAATGTCTGGGAACTTGCAGGTGACTTGGTGGAAGAGTGGGGTAACATTTCACAGCAAGAACTGGCAAATCTGGTGCAGTCCATGAGGAGGAGATGCACTGCAGTACTTAATGCAGCTGTTGGCCACACCAGATACTGACTGTCCCCCTTTGTTCAGGGACACATTATTCCATTTCTGTTAGTCACGTGTCTGTGGAACTTGTTCAGTTTATGTCTCAGTTGTTGAATCTTGTTATGTTCATACAAATATTTACACATGTTAAGTTTGCTGGAAGTGAGAGGACGTTTCTTTTTTTGCTGAGGGAATGGGGTGTTCATAGTGTGGTGATGCCGTTCATAGTGTTGGTACTAGCGTCACCTGTAGTGTCTGTAGCCCAGTGAGTAATCTTCCTAGCTGGGCTCGCCCCTGTCTCCTTGTAGGCTGATTGAAAAGTGTGGGGGTTAGGCTCTAATGTCCTGTATATATGCAGAGTTTAATATTTCATTTACAACCACTGCAGTTGGAATTGGATACTGGGGTGTTGCAAGTCATAGAAAACCTATTCAATTTTTTCACCCCCTAAATATTGAAATAAAACCATACATGCAAAAAATAAATCGTATGGATCCCTGGCTATAAAGTTTCAATGTTTCTTTTACACTGAAACAGCAATGATGTGTGGGGTTGAGGGCAATTCGACCTGCAGGGTAAAGAGCTGGCTGGAGGTCTCTCTCTCTCTCTCTCTCTACTCTCTCTCTCTCCCTCTCTACTCTCTCTCTACTCTCTCTTCTCCCTCTCTACTCTCTCTCTACTCTCTCTACTCTCTCTCTACTCTCTCTCTACTCTCTCTGTCTGTCTCTCTCTCTACTCTCTCTTCTCTCTCTCTACTCTCTCTCTCTACCTCTCCTCTCTCTCTACTCTCTCTACTCTCTCTCCCTCTCTACTCTCTCTCTCCCTCTCTCTCTACTCTCTCTCTACTCTCTTCTCTCTCTCTCCCTCTATCTCTACTCTCTCTTCTCTCTCTCTACTCTCTATCTCTACTCTCTATCTCTACTCTCTCTCTACTCTCTCTACTCTCTCTCTATTCTCTCTACTCTCTCTTCTCTCTCTACTCTCTCTTCTCTCTCTCTATCTACTCTCTCTCTACTCTCTCTTCTCTCTCTCCCTCTCTACTCTCTACTCTCTCTCTCTCTACTATCTCTCTCCCTCTCTACTCTCTCTCCTCTCTCTCTCTCTCTCTCTCTCTCTCTCTCTCTCTCTCTCTCTCTCTCTCTCTCTCTCTCTCTCTCTCTCTTGAGAGACAGGTGGGCGGGTGGTGGAATGCTCTGAGGGTGTTTTGCTTTGTTCTTTGTTTCTTCATTCTCCAGGTCGGTATGTGACCAGGACTAGCCTTTTCTAGCACAGTTGAATTGACTTTGACTTATCATTGACGTGATATGCCCTTCCCAATATATCATTAAGAATTCATTAATAGATAGTAATCTGCCACATTAAATGCAAGTCCACCCCTTAGTCCGTGTTTGCCCAGCTCAGAAACGAGCAGTCTATTTATGAGTGGTGATGTGGATGTGTTGTGTGTGTCGACAACATAACTGTCCTGTTTTTCAAGCCAAACCCATGTTGGCCTAACAGTACGCATCAAATGTCCTCATATAATTAGGACTCTTAGTGGAGCCACTTAGCACAGGGACCAGAAGAACTAATGAGTCGCTTATCCGGAGCCATGGTCGATAGCGCCATCCATTCGTTACGATCATTCCTTCCTTCCGTCCCGCCACCAATGAAAATCTCCTTAGCTGTCAGTGGAGCGTGGCAGCCACTCATTACCCAGGCTTCATCTACTGACCATGTTCCACCCACTTATGAGATCTTAACTGCAAACACTTCAGCCATTCACAGTCAATGATTCAACACTCAATACGATATTCTCCAATTATTAGACTGCTTTTTACTAACGCTCAGACGGAGTGGAAAATGTGAAAGAGGTTCAATTCAAAGTCTGGTTTTGATGGCCTTCTCAAGGTCATTCATCAGATAGAATTTAATTGGCTTTTTTAAGAGAAGTGTGGTATCTTTATAACGTTTCTGAAGATTTTGCCCCATAGATCAGTATCTGGACAGCTCTGGCACCACTGAATGAAACCATTTCTGTCACGTGCCGGAGTTAATGTTTCTACTTCCGTTATCGCCAACGGATGATGTGCCGATGACAGCCGAAGAAAATGACCTTGAATCCTGTTCGCCAATGGAACACAGTGGAATCTGTTGAGCGAGAGAAAAGTGCCAGTTGTTGCGTGACAATCGTCTTCAGTATGGGGTTCACACTGCGAGGGGAGCCAAACCACCCGATTCTGCTTCTCTGGCGCTCAGAGCAACCAGACTAAATTAGACCCAGGAGAGAGGGAACACTTAGCCACAGCAAACAATGGCACATGTGGAGAGACGTCTGTTTTCTCCGTCTTGAGTGAGAGAAGCCAGTGTGTAGGAGAGAGACAGGTGGAGGGGGGCAGAGAGGGGTGGAGGGGCGGAGAGAATGGTGGATCTTTCAAGCAAAGCAAACACCTGTGCAAACATGTAATTCAATACCAGTGACAGAACAAGAAAGAGAGAAAGGGAGAAAAAGAGTGGAGGATGATGAAATGGGGACAGAGATATGTGGTGGGGGGGTGGATGGAGGGAAGTTGTTAGAGAAAAGAAAAGAAGGAGAGAAAGAGTCACAGACAAGGTATAGACCCAATAAAGAGAAATGTGTTGCGAGAAATTGACAAAGAGATTATAGAGAAATAGAGAGAGAAAATTCTTCAGTGTTAAATCAACACTGGCAGTGTTAAACTGGGTCCACACTTTCCAGTGTTAAACTGGGTCCACACTTTCCAGTGTTAAATTAACACACTGCTTAGTGTAAAGCCTTATTTGCATATTTTCCAGATGACCTTGCCTTTTGAGTAAACACCCATTGACTGAATTTGTTAGTGACAGGGACATGGTTGTTGAATTCCTCTATTTTCAGTCCTGTGGCCTTCACCAAGTTTTTAAAAAAAAAACTTTATAAGCAAGTCAGTTAAGAAGAAGCACTTATTTTCAATGACAGCCTAGGAACAGCGGGTTAACTGCCTGTTCAGGGGCAGAACGACAGATTTGTACCTTGTCAGCTCGGGGATTTGAACTTGCAAACTTCCGGTTACTAGTCCAATGCTCTAACCACTAGGCTAACCTGCCACCCTGTGTGATTGTAAGGTACTATGTTATTATTCAAATTATATTATTTGACACAGTACAACACTTATTTCATAAGGCCTTATTTAGAGGGTCTATTTTTACCCTATTTTACCCTATTTTTTTACCCTTACCCTAATACAGTGGCCTGAAAGTCATTATGCTGAGATATGGGAAGACTCAGATATGAGACTACTGGAACGAACATTTCAGATTGGATTTGTTTAGAAAAATTTGTCTTATTTACATTTGAGTAGCATAATATTCATGAATCAATGTGCATGCAAAAACATAGATATTGAAACAAACTATTCAAAAAATCTACCTGCAATAGAGCATGCTGGGAAATATGATAATTACGAGTGTGGTTTTGACTCAACACTAGAAATGTTACACTGAAAAATCAACACTAGGTAACACTGGCCAATTTGCTGTGTGTACACTTGTTAACACAGAGCAGGGTCTGGGTCATTTGTATGGATAGGGTACTACTCCCTCTCTCCCACAGCACAGTGGTGTGTGTGTGGTGAGTTGTGAGTTGTGTGTGTGTGTGTGTGTGTGTGTGTGTGTGTGTGTTGCTCACCCCCACCCTCCTACCCTACCACCATGGGTATTTCTCTCACGTTCAGGCCAGCACGCCTTTGTCTGATCTGGGCTTCGACTTCCCTCATCCCCTGGGGGATCACCATATCTAATACAGCTCCGTTGGGCTTTTTTCTTCTACTTTTTTGCTTGTCGACATGAGAAATACTGTGTTAAGTTTTCTACCCCCAAGGGGGAGAACGAGAGGAGGAAAAAAAGATGGAAAACTGCTCAACCAGTGACTTCATACATTACTAGACCTATAACTCGCAGCAACAACCTTCCACACTCCCACCACACGCACATGCACACACACACAGACACACACACTGCTTATAACCCCCACCAATCGAGCGGTTCTGCTTTTCAACCTGGACAGGCGTACGTTTGGCTTCAGCCCCTAGCTAGCTAACAGCACAGTGTTGCTGCCTGCCTGATACTATTGGATTATCGATTGCAATCACCAGCAGTAATTTGCCAGGGAGGAAGGGGTGGGGTTGTGATTAAATACCCCCCCACGTGGTGGCAGCTAGGGGAATGCATGCTGGGACACACACACAGACACACACAGGCAGGCAGGTCAATCTCCCTACAATCCAGGACCTCTATACCAGGCGGTGTCAGAGGAAGGCCCTAATAATTGTCAAAGACTCCAGCCACCCAAGTCATAGACTGTTCTCTCTGCTACCACACAGCAAGCGGTACCTTAATCACCAAGTCTGGATCTAACAGGACCCTGAACAGCTTCTACCCACAAGCCATAAGACTGTTAAATAGTTAACCAAATAGCTACCCGGACAATCTGCATTGACCCCCTTTTGCACAAACTCTCTTGACTCATCACGTCCTGTTGCCTAGTCAATGACCTCGTACCCCTGCACGTCGCCTCAGCACAGGTACCCTGTGTATACAGCTAAGTTATCGTTACTCATTGTGTATTTATTCCTCGTGTTATTATATTTCTATTATTTGTTTTATTTTTCTCTCTAAAATGTTGGGAAGGGCCTGTAAGTAATTCACCTATTGTTTACGAAGCAAGTGACAAATACAATTTGATTTGATTTGTTACACACACACACTGTTACAATGAGCTGGAGGGCTTGCTGTGTGCACGTGTCTCGTTGAGGATGGTGTTTGTGTTTATGGGTGCCTGTCTGAATGCCCTTGTGTCCTAGAATAAGATACAATCCGTAGGGAGCTCATTTAGTACATGTATTTTGAGCCCGGTGTAATTTCCTTTCTATGTATGAATACGGCATGTTATAATGCAGTGCCTTCAGAAAGTATTCACACCCCTTGACTTATTTCACATTGTGTTGTGTTACAGCCTGGATTTTAAATGGATGAAATATAATTTTTCCTCACCCATCTACACACAATACCTCATAATGACAAAATGAAAACCTTTTTTTTTTTTTAAATCTTTGTAAATGTATTGAAAATGAAATCCAGGAATATATCATTTACATAAGTATGACCCCTGAGTCAATACCTTGTAGAAGCACCTTCAGCAGCGAGTACAGCTTTCTTGATAAGTCTATAAGACACCTGGGTTGTGCAACATTTGCCGATTATTATTTTCAAAATTCTTCAACCATTTTCAGGTCTTGCCATAGATCTTCTAGCAGATTTAAGTCAAAATTGTAACTCGGCCACTCAGGAACATTCACTGTCTTCTTGGTAAGCAACTCCAGTGTAGATTTGGCCGTTTATTTCCAGTTATTGTCCTGCTGAAAGGGGAATTCTTCTCCCAGTGTCTGGTTGATAGCAGGCAACCAGGTTTTCCTATAGGTTATTGCTTGTGCATAGCTCCATTCCGTTTCTTTTTTTATCCTGAAAAACTTCCCAGTCCTTAACGATTACAAGCATACCCATAACATGATGTAGCCGTGACTATGTTTGAAAATATGGAGAGTGGTACTCAGTAATGTGTTGTATTGGATTTGCCCTAAACATAAGACTTTGTATTCAGGACAAAAAGTTAATTGCTTTGCCACATTTTTTGCAGATTTACTTTAGTTCGTTATTGCAAACAGGATGCATGTTTTGGAATATTTTTATTCTATACAGGCCTCCTTTTCACTCTCAATTAGGTTAGTATTATGGAGTAACTACAATGTTTATTATCCATCCTCAGTTTTCTCCTATCACAGCCATTCAACTCTGGCCTCATGGTGAAATCCCTGAGCAGTTTCCTTCCTGTCTGGCAACTGAGTTAGGAAGTACGCCTGTATCGTTGTACTGACTGGTTGTATTGATACACCTTCCAAAGTGTAATTAATAACTTCACCATGCTGAAAGGGATATTCAGTGTCTGCTTTTTTAAATTTTTACCCATCTACCAATAGGTGTCCTTCTTTGCGAGGCATTGGAAAAATCTCCCTGGTCTTTGTCGTTGAATCTGTGTTTGAAATGCACTGCTCGACTGAGGTATCGGACAGATAATTGTATGTGTGGGGTACAGAGACGAGGTAATCATTCAAAAATCTTGTTTAACACTATTATTGCACATAGAATCCATTCAACGTATTATGTAACTTGTTAAGCTCATTTTTACTCATTCATGTATTTAGGAATGCCATAACAAAGGGGTTGAATACTTATTGACTCAAGATTTTTTTTTTTTTATTTAAAAAAAAATGTTTAATTAAAAAATTGTAAAAACTTAACTCCACTTTGACATTATGTGGTATTGTGTGCAGGCCTTAAAATAAATAATAATAATTTATATTGAATCTATTTTGAATGAATTCTGTAACACAACAAAATGTGGAAAAAGTCAAGGTGTGGGAATACTTTCTGAAGGCACTGTAATTATGCTCTATATGGAACGTTTCATTTCAAAATGCTGCAGTATATATCCATTTTCAGAAATGTTGGTAAAAAAAGCTTTTATTGTTTAAAGAAATTATGAAACAGGTTGGTGTGTTATTTCACTGTCTAACCATGGCATGGGGTTGTTCAATGACAGACATCCAGTATTTGTTTAAAATCTATCACGTGATGGTTTCAGAGACAAATAATCATGTTTTGCAAAACTAAGTCGCACTGCTAGGTTTTACACAGTCAAATATAACTTTATTAGTAAATGTTTTATAAAGAAATGTACAAACGATACATGTACAAAATTACACATGTAATAAAAATAATTATAATACAGTATTATGAGATCTGTATGTAAAACATTTGCTTTTGAAATGTTAGTTATTTAGCAGATGCTCTTGTCCAGAGTGACTTACAGTAAGTGCATTCATCTTAAGCTAGCTGAGGCAACCACGTATCACACTCAAATATACAGGATACAGACATTCCAGCTTAACAATGGATATATAGTGTAAAAAAAAACAACAAACAAAACCTTTAGAAATCATTTCTGATGACAAAACACAAATGTGAAAAATTGGTGGACATGGCGTTTTGGAAATAAACACCTCATATGTAATTCTATGCTAGGTCACCTGTATAGAGGGACTCCCTGCCTCTCTCCATACACACTATTCTGGACTGTACATCCCCAGTGTATTATAATATGGTACCATACTATAGCTCTGACTGCCTAGCAAACTGTTATTAGAGCTGTGCTTGTGTCAGCTAACTAGACTGTACCATATAGACTTTGCTGCGTATGTACAAATCGTTTTAATCTAAGTTGAGAAATAACCTTACAATTTTTTCATCAGGTCTACTCCAGATGAATATGATCCTGTTCATACACTTTGAGTGCGTTCGTAAATTCACTCTGGCTCTCTACTCCGATTTCAGAACACTCCCGTCTGAGTGTGCCAGACTGCAGAATAACTGATGAATTTACGAACGTTTAGCCAGTTAGCTTGGGTTCTGACTGCCGTTGTTTTGTCAGAACGCTGAGATCAACCCTACTCCTCGGCCAGAGCGTCCAGTGTGGCTCTGAACGCTCCGAGAGCGAAACGCTCTGAGTTTACACACGGACAATCTGACAACACTCTGAGCGCACTCTGGCACTCCAGAGTGAATGTACACACCCTTAATCACATTCCTTTAGTGGCAGTAGAACATATTTGAGCCATTTGAAAGCGTGTCATAATAAATAGATCATAATAAAGTGTCATGTATGAAAAGAGGCAGTGGCTTTCCAATTTACTAAACGAGGCCTTTGGCCACCTCATATGTGGAGGAGATGAGAACATTGTGGCTGCTCTGATTGGTTCCCTTGTTTCAATCGTGATTGGTTGCCCTTCTGAACCTAATTATGCGACATTACATTGGTAGGAGATATTACATGTGGCGTGTGTTCGTGTGAGTGCGTGTGTGTGTGTGTGTGTGTGTGCGTGTGTGTGTGTGCAAGTGTTTAATGTCTCTGTGAACTGTTCTCACACACTGTGTAATGGGACCCAATAAATACATTCTGCATGGGCTTAAACATACAGAATTGACTCTACATCCATACTGTACGTGTGTGTATCTGCAGTATGTCAGAAAGTGTGTGCATGTCATGAGATAACATGAAGTTGTCCATTGCAGCTTGACTCTGAGGGCAGAGGGAAATGCTCCACCCTTAGGTGACTCATACATTCCAATTGGCCATTATACAGATGACAGAAACAGAGGTGGTGTCAGAGAGAGAGAGAGGGGTGGAGGGAGAGAGAGAGGGGTGGAGAGAGAGAGAGAGAGGGGTGGAGGGAGAGAGGGGGGGAGGAGGGAGAGAGAGAGGGGTGGAGAGAGAGAGAGGGGGGTGGGTGGAGAGAGAGGGGTGGAGGAAGAGAGAGAGGGGTGGAGAGAGAGAGGGGGGAGGGAGAGAGAGAGAGGGGTGGCAGAGAGAGAGGGGTGGAGGGAGAGAGAGAGAGGGGTGGAGAGAGAGAGAAAGAAAGAGAGAGAGAAAAAAAGAGTTGCAGAGAGAGAGAGAGTGGGAGAGCGAGGGGGAGAGAAAGAGACAGAGAGGAGAGAGAAAAATAGGTTTAGAGTGGGAGAGAGTTTGCCTCTGTTTCTCTCCTCATCTCTCCAGCAGACCTCCAGCCAGCTCTTTACCCTGCAGGTCTAATTGCCCTCAACCCCACACATCATTGCTGTTTCACTGTAAAAGAAACATTGAAACTTTATCGGTGGGGATCCATAACAGCTTTTTTTTGCCTATTAGGTTTCACTGCAATATTTAGAGCCTCCATAAATACAGTATATTGCAGTAGAGGAGAGGGAAGCCATCAAATGGCCATTACGGAGACACTTGGCTTCATCAGCTAGATAGACGACTAAAGGAAACTGAGATTACTATGGCTGAAACAGAACCTTGAACCTTCAGAAAAAAAGAACCATGTTCACATGACCCACTTCAATCACCTTGCAGTGAGATTAGATTAAGACTTAAAAAAAGACTATTCCTTGGCGCTATAGCCTCAAAGCTGTTCCATACTGGAATATGGAGAGTAATAGGGTGCACCCTCCTCTTATCCTCCCACCCTTCCTCCTCAGTCTGCGGCAGCCTGCAGGTCATGGATGGGCTGGGTCCGTTCATCACACCGGGCTCTGGTATCCTCAGCCACGGCATGACAGACAGAGCCCAGAGTGTTTAGTATACAGCCTGTGTTCTCTCATTGTTCACAAGGAGTCACAAGGTCAACAAGTTCCTCCCTGATAGACTCAACATGGCAGTATAAGCCAAGAACCACCAGCATGTTTATCCCACCATAAAGTGGCCTGATAAATTGGCCTACGGGTTGCACACTCACACACACACACACACACACACACACACACACACACACACACACACACACACACACACAAACACACACACACACACACACACACACACACACACACACACACAAACGCTGAGGAAAGAGGGCACATACTGTTGAAACTCATCCAAGGGTCTGTCTATAAAAAAAAGTTGAACAGAGAGTTGAAGTGTTTACCTTCTTAAACGATCATCAGAGTTTTTCTTAGTTCTCTAAGTGCGAAATAATGATGTATGAGTTTATTTTAATTTAACGAGCAAACAGACCTCTTGGAATAAACAGAGGGAACGAATGAGGAATTAAAGACGAGGGAAAGAGGGAGAGAAAGAGAAACAGATGGCATTTCACGTGTGTCAATTAGAGCGATGTTGTTTCCTGTAGATGCACTCAGAAAGAGAGAGAGAGAGAGAGAGAGAGAGAGAGAGAGAGAGAGAGAGAGAGAGAGAGAGAGAGATGAGGTGTTGCTAGAGAGATGAGGTGTTGCTAGAGAGATGAGGTGTTGCTAGAGAGATGAGGTGTTACTAGATAGACGAGGTGTTGCTAGAGAGACGAGGTGTTGCTAGGGAGATGAGGTGTTGCTAGAGTGATGAGGTGTTGCTAGAGTGATGAAGTATTGCTAGAGAGATGAGGTGTTGCTAGAGAAATGAGGTGTTACTGGAGAGATGAGGTGTTGCTAGATCATTTCTCAAAGTGTTGAAAACACAAGGGACCAGTTTGTTAAAACTTCATCTCATATCCTCATATGTCACAGCCAGTCAGGGCTGTAAATGGCACCCTATTCCCTATGTAGTGCACTCTTTTTGACCAGGCCCCATAGGGATCTGGTCAAACGTAGTGCACTATATAGGGTATAATATGCTATTTGGGATACACACATTGTATTTCACAGCTCACATAGTTATTGTATTACCCTGGACATGTGGACTATATTATTATATTATAGTTCATATAATATTTAAATAAATAAACATCTACAGGGACATGTTGATAATGCTACAATGTGACTCACAGGCTTTTAATGCCAGAGCACCGAGAAATGTTCATTAAGGAGCACATCTAACAGGATAGTTAACAGGTTTTTAATGATTAAAACTAAATCAGGGCATTCATCATGTGCATGGCGGCAGGAGTGGCGTTTCCATTTCTTTTGTAAAATGATTATTTTTGCAGCTCATATGTTTTCATGGCCTGCCTGTATTGGCTCCTATAGCTGGTATGCCAGTAGAGGAAGAGGATGAGAGGTCAGAAGAGAAGCAGAGGGTAGATAGTCCGATAATGAGCCTCTCCTTTCCATATCAGAGTAAAAAAACAAAACATGAGTCATATGTTCTGCTCTCTCCCTCCCTTCTCTACCCCTTCTTTTCCCCTGCCTCTCTCTCTTCATCTCTCCCTTGTCCTCCCTTTCTCCCCATACCCTACTCCCTCTCTCTCTCCCTCTTCTCTTTCTCTCATTCCCCCAATCCTAATTACAGATGAGAAACGTCATCTTTTATTAATGACCCCATTAATGAAACAGGGACGACTTCCCTTTTGTCAGGGACAAAAGTTTCCGGCAATTAATTAATTTCCCACAATTAAAGCAGAAAAAAAGATTAGAAGGCCCTTAAGAGTATTTAGCTTGGAGTCCCCTGGTGCAGTGGTTTCTTTATACAATAAAAGCTTTAGTTCCCTATGGGGATTTGCCTTGCGGGCTCCACTCTTGGAGACACTGTTACGAAACGAATAACTATCCTTTTTTTGCTGCACTCATTATGTCTCGGGCTCTTAGGCCTAGTTAACTGGTCTGTAACCTGCTTTAAGATGTGCATCTATGTCAGAAATCAGCGGATGAGGACCGTGTTGTATGTACATGTGCCCGGGAGACGGCAAAACTCTGTCTTGAAAAAAACTAACTACATAAAGGCATGCCCAACTAAAGGTTGAGAGGCTTCCTGTCACCTCTCTCACACTGCTCTTGATCACTCGCACCTGAGGAATCATGCAGGCTTACTGGCAGAACACAGCCCTGGCCCGGTTGGTGCTGCCACCTGGGGATTTAGTGTGGAAGTGCATCATGGCAGTCTGTCTATGTCGGAACACTAACCTTCCCCCATATCATAACACTATCTAGTCCTTATCTAGAGAGAGAGAGAGAGAGAAAGAGAGAGCTTCCGTCAGGGCTGTAGGGCTAGTTACAGTACATGTTCTCCCTATAGATTCACTGTCCCCCATGTTAATCGGTGTGTCATCCAGGTTCACACACACACACAGTATGTTCTTAAAGGTCAGAGTGCATCATGCATGGTGTATCAGATGAGTTCTCAGGCATGTTCTCTAGTTAGGCCTTCAGCCACACCCTACAATGGAACACTGCTGTCATCTCATCCTGCACTGTTCACAACACTGGAACAGACAGCCGGAGTAAACCCTTAAGTGATAGCAGACCCAGATATGTACGCTGGCCAAGTCCCAATTAGCTGGGCTAAAGAGGAGTCTAGTTACACCCCTGGAACTCTCTCTGTGTGGTGGCCCATTCACAAACTCCCTCTGTGGCACATAACACACTAGGGCTGCGATGGTAATTGAAGAACTTTGTAACTGACGGTTATGGATGAAGTCATGTCAAAACCGTTTAAATAGGCATACATTCATTTTAGGATATATATATAAATATATATATTTTTTTTTTTTATCAACTTTCTTTTCAAGTAGATATACTTGACCTAATTCACTAATGATTATAAGCAGTTGTTTTGATAAGGTAGTCTGTCTATTAAACTGTCTGCATATTCTCTTTCAAATACTGCTCCTCACAGTATTAGAAAAGTCTTTCCAACACTCTCCCCCTCGATTATCAGCTTCGCTGATAAATAGGCTGTGGACATGTTGTGTGTATTTATTTCTACACTGAAAAAATGTAAAGTATTGGTCCCATGTTTCATGAGCTGAAATAAAAGATCCCAGAAATGTTCCATATGCACAAAATGCTTATCTCAAATGTTGTGTACAAAATGTTAGTGAGCATTTCTCCTTTGCCAAGATAATCAATCCACCTGACATGTGTGGCATATCAAGAACTTGATTTAACAGCATGATCATTACACAGGTGCACCTTGTGCTGGGGACAATAAAAGGCCACTCTAAAATGTGCAGTGTTGTCACACAACACAATGCCACATACATCTCAAGTTTTGTAGGAGCATGCAATTGGCATGCTCACTGCAGGAATGTCCACCAGAGCTGTTGCCAGATAATTTAATTTTAATTTCTCTACCATTAGCTGCCTTCAACGTCGTTTTAGATAATTTGGCAGTACATCCAAACAGCCTCACAACCGCAGACCACATGTAACCACGCCAGCCCAGGACCTCCACATATGGATTCTTCACCTGTGGTATCGTCAGAGACCAGCCAACCGGACAGCTGAAACAGGAGTATTTATGTCTGTAATAAAGCCCTTTTGTGGGGAAAAACTCATTCTTATTGGCTGGGCCTATGCCCTCCCAAACCCACTCATGACTACGCCCCTGCCCAGTCGTGTGAAATCCAAAGATTGGGCTTAATGAATTTATTTAAATTGACTGATTTCCTTATATGAACTGTAACTCTGTACGTTTTTGGAAATTGTTGAAATTGTTGCATGTTGCATTTATATTTTTGTTCAGTATATTTTCAATTACTACAGCAAAGCTGTCTCCTTCAGACTACAGCAAAGCTGTCTCCTTGAGACTATAGCATAGCTGTCTCCTTCAGACTATAGCATAGCTGTCTACTTGAGACTATAGCATAGCTGTCTCCTTCAGACTATAGCATAGCTGTCTCCTTCAGACTATAGCATAGCTGTCTCCTTCAGACTATAGCATTGCTGTCTCCTTCAGACTATAGCATAGCTGTCTCCTTCAGACTATAGCATTGCTGTCTCCTTCAGACTATAGCATAGCTGTCTACCTGAGACTATAGCATAGCTGTCTCCTTCAGACTACAGCAAAGCTGTCTCCTTCAGACTATAGCATAGATGTCTCCTTCAGACTACAGCAAAGCTGTCTCCTTCAGACTATAGCAAAGCTGTCTCCTTCAGACTATAGCATAGCTGTCTCCTTCAGACTATAGCATAGCTGTCTACTTGAGACTATAGCATAGCTGTCTCCTTCAGACTATAGCATAGCTGTCTCCTTCAGACTATAGCATAGCTGTCTCCTTCAGACTATAGCATTGCTGTCTCCTTCAGACTATAGCATAGCTGTCTCCTTCAGACTATAGCATTGCTGTCTCCTTCAGACTATAGCATAGCTGTCTACCTGAGACTATAGCATAGCTGTCTCCTTCAGACTATAGCATTGCTGTCTCCTTCAGACTATAGCATAGCTGCCCTGTCAGACTATAGCATAGCTGCCTCCTTCAGACTATAGCCTAACTGCCCTGTCAGACTATAGCATAGCTGTCTCCTTCATACTGTAGCATAGCTGTCCCCTTCAGACTATATCATAGCTGACTCCTTCATACTGTAGCATAGCTGTCTCCTTCAGACTATAGCATAGCTGTCTCCTTCAGACTATAGCATAGCTGTCTCCTTCATACTGTAGCATAGCTGTCCCCTTCAGGCTATATCATAGCTGACTCCTTCATACTGTAGCATAGCTGTCTCCTTCAGACTATAGCATAGCTGACCCCTTCAGACTATAGCATAGCTGTCTCCTTCAGACTATAGCATAGCTGTCTCCTTCAGACTATAGCATAGCTGTCCCCTTCAGACTATAGCTTAGCTGTCTCCTTCATACTATAGCATAGCTGTCTCCTTCAGACTATAGCATAGCTGTCTCCTTCAGACTATAGCATAGCTGTTTCCTTCAGACTATAGCATAGATGTCTCCTTCATACTATAGCATAGCTGTCTCCTTCAGACTATAGCATAGCTGTTTCCTTCAGACTATAGCATAGCTGTCTCCTTCAGACTATAGCATTGCTGTCTCCTTCATACTATAGCATTGCTGTCTCCTTCAGACTATAGCATAGCTGACTCCTTCAGACTATAGCATAGCTGTCTCCTTCAGACTATAGCATTGCTGTCTCCTTCAGACTATAGCATAGCTGTCTCCTTCATACTATAGCATAGCTGTCTCCTTCAGACTATAGCATTGCTGTCTCCTTCAGACTATAGCATAGCTGACTCCTTCAGACTATAGCATAGCTGTCTCCTTCAGACTATAGCATTGCTGTCTCCTTCAGACTATAGCATAGCTGACTCCTTCAGACTATAGCATAGCTGTCTCCTTCAGACTATAGCATTGCTGTCTCCTTCAGACTATAGCATAGCTGCCCTGTCAGACGATAGCATAGCCGTCCCCTTCATTCTATATCATAGCTGCCTCCTTCAGACTATAGCATAGCTGCCCTGTCAGACTATAGCATAGCTGTCTCCTTCATACTGTAGCATAGCTGTCCCCTTCAGACTATATCATAGCTGACTCCTTCATACTGTAGCATAGCTGTCCCCTTCAGACTATATCATAGCTGTCTCCTTCAGACTATAGCATAGCTGTCTCCTTCAGACTATAGCATAGCTGTCTCCTTCATACTATAGCATAGCTGCCCTGTCAGACTATAGCATAGCTGTTTCCTTCAGACTATAGCATTGCTGTCTCCTTCAGACTATAGCATAGCTGTCTCCTTCATACTATATCATAGCTGTCTCCTTCAGACTATAGCATAGCTGCCCTGTCAGACGATAGCATAGCTGTCCCCTTCATTCTATATCATAGCTGCCTCCTTCATACTATAGCATAGCTGTCCCCTTCAGACTATAGCATAGCTGTCCCCTTCATTCTATATCATAGCTGTCTCCTTCATAATATAGCATAGCTGCCCTGTCAGACTATAGCATAGCTGCCCCCTTCAGACTATAGCATAGCTGTCCCCTTCATACTATAGCAAAGCTGTCTCCTTCATACTATAGCATAGCTGTCTCCTTCATACTATTTCATAGCTGTCCCCTTCAGACTATAGCATAGCTGTCCCCTTCAGACTATAGCATAGCTGCCCTGTCAGACTATATCATAGCTGACTCCTTCATACTGTAGCATAGCTGTCCCCTTCATTCTATATCATAGCTGTCTCCTTCAGACTATAGCATAGCTGTCTCCTTCAGACTATAGCATAGCTGTCCCCTTCAGACTATAGCATAGCTGCCCTGTCAGACTATAGCATAAATGTCCCCTTCATACTATAGCATAGCTGCCCTGTCAGACTATAGCATTGCTGTCCCCTACAGACTATAGCATAGCTGCCCTGTCAGACTATAGCATAGCTGTCCCCTTCAGACTATAGCATAGCTGCCCTGTCAGACTATAGCATAGCTGTCCCCTTCATTCTATATCATAGCTGTCCCCTTCATACTATAGCATAGCTGCCTTGTCAGACTATAGCATAGCTGTCTCCTTCATACTTTAGCATAGCTGTCCCCTTCATACTATAGCATAGCTGTCCCCTTTATACTCCGTTCCCTGAAAGCCCATTTGCTAGCATCAGTCCGCTAGCTGTCTAGAGCATATTATACTGTTAGCTGAATAGATCCATTTGCCAATTGGACTGGACCCATTGGCTACACGGATCCATCACAACTGTTCTATCGACGGACCCGCACGACGAGGCTAAAACAGACTTCCCTCCACTGTGATGTCCCTCTAAGGCACTTCTGCTAGCTTGCTCACCCCGGCCTGCTAGCTGTCTGAATCGCTGTGTCTCCAGCCAGCCCAACCACTCACTGGACCCTTATGATCACTCGGCTACACATGCCTCTCCCTAATGTCAATATGCCTTGTCCATTACTGTTCTGGTTAGTGATTATTGTTTTTTTTACCTTAAAGCCTCTAGCCCTGCTCAATATGCCTTAACCAACCATTTTGTTCCACCTCCCACATATGCGATGACATCACCTGGTTTAAATGTTTCTAGAGACAATATCTCTCTCATCATCACTAAATGCCTAGGTTTACTTCCAATGTACCCACATCCTACCATACCTTTGTCTGTACATTATGCCTTGAATCTATTCTATCGCGCCCAGAAACCTGCTCCTTTTACTCTCTGTTCTGAACTTACTAGACATCCAGTTTTATTAGGCTTTAGCTGTACCCTTATCCTACTCCTCCTCTGTTCCTTTGGTGATGTAGAGGTTAATCCAGGCCCTGCAGTGCCTAGCTCCACTCCTATTCCCCAGGTGCTCTCATTTGTTGACTTTTGTAAACGTATAAGTCTTGATTACATGCATGTTAACATTAGAAGCCTCCTACCTAAGTATATTTTATTCACTGCTTTAGCACACTCTGCCAACCCGGATGTCTTAGCCGTGTCTTAGCCGTGTCTGAATCCCACCAAAAACCCTGAAATTTCCATCCTTAACTACAACATTTTCCACCAAGATAGAACTGCCAAAGGGTCATTTCTTACTATCCAGGTCTGTACCCAAACAATTCGAGCTTCAACTTTTAAAAATCCACCTTTCCAGAAACAAGTCTCTCACTGTTAATGCTTGCTATAGACCACCTTCTGCCCCCAGCTGTGCCCTGGACACCAGAAGTGAACTGATTGCCCCCCATCTATCTTCAGAGCTCGTGCTGCTTGGCATCCTAAACTGGGACATGCTGAACACCCCGGCCATTCAACAATCTAAGCTTGATGCCCTCAATCTCACATAAATTATCAATGAACCTACCAGGTACAACCACAAATACGTAAACATGGACACCCTCATAGATATCATCCTAACCAACTTGCCCTCCAAATACACCTCTGCTGTTTTCAAACAGGCCCGGGGTATCCTGGAATGATATTGACCTCATACCGTCAGTAGAGAATCCCTGGTTATTCTTTAAAAGTGCCTTCCTCAACATCTTAAATAAGCATGCTCCGTTCAAAAAATGTTGAACCAGGAACAGATATAGCCCTTGGTTCACTCCAGACCTGACTGCCCTTGACCAGCACAAAAACATTCTGTGGCGTACTGCATTAGCATCGAATAGCTCCCGTGATATGCAACTTCAGGGAAGTTAGGAACCAATATACACAAGCAGTTAGGAAAGCTAAGGCTAGCTTTTTCAAACAGAAATTTGCATCCTGTAGCACATACTCAACTCAATGCTGGGACACTGTAAAGTCCATGGAAAATAATAGCACCTCCTCCCAGCTTCCCACTGCACTGAGGCTAGGAAACACTGTCACCACTGATAAATCCCCTATAATTGAGCATTTCAATAAGCATTTTTCTTTTCCACCTGGCTACCCCTACCCCGGTCAACAGCCCAGGCACCCCCCACAGCAACTCGCCCAAGCCTCCCCCATTTCTCCTTCACCCAAATCCAGATAGCTGATGTTCTGAAAGAGCTGCAAAATCTGGACCCCTACAAATCAGCCGGGCTAGACAATCTGGACCCTCTCTTTCTAAAATTATCTGCCGAAATTGTTGCAACCCCTATTACTAGCCTGTTCAACCTCTCTTTCGAATCGTCGGAGATTCCCAAAGATTGGAAAGCTGCCGCGATCATCCCCCTCTTCAAAGGGGGAGACACTCTAGACCCAAACTGCTACAGACCTATACCTATCCTACCCTTCCTTTCTAAGGTCTTTGAAAGCCAAGTTAACAAACAGATTACCGACCATTTCAAATCCCACCTTACCTTCTCCGCTATGCAATCTGCTTTCAGAGCTGGTCATGGGTGCACCTCAGCCACGCTCAAGGTCGTAAACGATATCATAACCGCCATCGATAAAAGACATTACTGTGCAGCCGTATTTATCGACCTGGCCAAGGCTTTCGACTCTGTCAATCACCACATTCTTATCGACAGACTAAACAACCTTGGTTTCTCAAATGACTGCCTCGCCTGGTTCACCAACTACTTCTCTGATAGAGTTCAGTGTGTCAAATCAGAGGGCCTGTTGTCTGGACCTCTGGCAGTCTCTATGGGGGTGCCACAGGGTTCAATTCTCGGGCCAACTCTCTTCTCTGTATATATCAATGATGTTGCTCTTGCTGCTGGTGATTCTCTGATCCACGTCTACGCAGACGACACCATTCTGTATACTTCTGGCCCTTCTTTGGACACTGTGTTAACATGTTTAGGACTGGGGAACCCTGTTCTGCTAGCGGAACCCCTCGCCAACAGCCAATGAATTTGCAGAGCGCCAAATTCAAATCAACAGAAATCTCATAAATCTAATTTCTCAAACATACAAGTAATAGGCACCATTTTAAAGATACAATTCTCATTTATGATTTTTAAAATGCTTTACAGCGAAAGCTCCACAAACAATTATGCTAGGTCACCACCAAGCGACAGAAAACCCCAGCAATTTTTCCAGCCAAAGAGAGGAGTCACAAAAAGCACAAATAGAGATAAAATGTATCACTAACCTTTGATGATCTTCATCAGATGACACTCATAGGACTTTATGTTACACAATACATGTATGTTTTGTTCGATAAAGTGCATATTTATATCAAAAAATCTCATTTTACATTGGTGCGTTACGTTCAGTAGTTCTAAAACATGCGGTGATTGTGCAGATAGCCACATGAATTCACAGAAATACTAATTACTAATATGAAAATTCAAGTGTTTTGCATGGAACTTTAGATACACTTCTCCTGAATGCAACCGCTGTGTCAGATTTCAAAACAGAAAAAGCATAATCTGAGTACGGCGCTCAGAGCCCAAACCAGCCAAAATAAATATCCGCCATGTTGCGCAGTCAACATTAGTCAAATAAATGTTTGTTTTGTTCGATAATGTCCATCATTGGTAACAAATCCAAACGCGCTTTCAGGTCCAGTCGGACGAAAAGTTATATTACAGGTTGAAGAAACTTGTCAAACTAAGTATAGAATCAATCTTTAGGATGTTTTTATCATAAATGTTCAATAATGTTCCAACCGGAGAATTCCATTGTCTGTAGAAAAGCAATGGAACGAGAGATACCTCTCATGTGAACGCGCATGACTGAGAACGAGGCTGCTGCCAGACCTCTGACTCAATCCCCTCTCATTCGCTCCCACTTCACAGTAGAAGCCTGAAACAATGTTCTAAAGACGGTTGACATCTAGTGGAAGCCTTAGGAAGTGCAAAATAACCCATATCCCACTGTGTATTTGATAGGGGCTGAGTTCAAAAACTACAAACCTCAGATTTCCCACTTCCTGTTTGGATTTTTTCTCAGGTTTTTGCCTGCCATATGAGTTCTGTTATACTCACAGACAGTTCTGTTATACTCACGGACATCATTCAAACAGTTTTAAAAACTTCTGAGTGTTTTCTATCCAATACTAATAATAATATGCATATATTAGCATCTGGGACTGAGTAGGAGGCAGTTTACTCTGGGCACGCTATTCATCCAAAAGTGAAAATGCTGCCCCCTATCCCAAAGAAGTTAACTAACCTCCAGACGAGCTTCAATGCCATACAACACTCCTTCCGTTGCCTCCAACTGCTCTTAAATGCAAGTAAAACTAAATGCATGCTCCTCAACCAATCACTGCCTGCACCTGCCCTCCCGTCCAGCATCACTACTCTGGACGGTTCTGACTTAGAATATGTGGACAACTACAAATACCTAGGTGTCTGGTTAGACTGTAAACTCTCCTTCCAGACTCACATTAAGCATCTCCAATCCAAAATTAAATCTAGAATCGGCGTCCTATTTTGCAACAAAAGCATTCTTCACTCATGCTGCCAAACATACCCTCTTAAAACTGACCATATCTATCCATATCTACCTATCCTCGACTTCGACGATGTAATTTACAAAATAGCCTCCAACACTCTACTCAACAAATTGGATGCAGTCTATCACAGTGCCATCCATTTTGCCCCATACACTACCCACCATTGCAACCTGTATGCCCTCGTTGGTTGGCCCTCGCTTCATACTCGTCACCAAACCCACTGGCTCCAGGTCATCTACAAGTCTCTGCTAGGTAAAGCCCCACCTTATCTCAGCTCACTGGTCACCATAGCGGCACCCACCTGTAGCACGCGCTCCAGCAGGTATATCTCACTGGTCACCCCCAAAGCCAATTTCTCCTTTGCGCGCCGTTCTCTGCTGCCAATGACTGGAACGAACTGCAAAAATCACTGAAGCTGGAGACTCATATCTCCCTCACTATCTTTAAGCACCAGGTGTCAGAGCAGCTCACAGATCACTGCACCTGTAAATAGCCCATCTGTAAATTGCCCATCCAACTCCCTCATCCCCACACTGAATTCATTTATTTATCTTGCTTTTCCATGTAAACATGTATGCAAACATAATTGTGACCTCCCCTTTTGGGGTACCGCCCACCACCCACATCACAGTCCTATACCACACACATTCTTAGGCGCATAGTGTGTGTGAGTGTGAAACTGTAGGTTCACATGCAGCTCTAGGATGCCTCAAAGTAGTGTCTGCATTATTATTATTTTTAAACTAGCAGGCACGTACACACACACACACACACACACACACACACACACGCTCTCTCCCTCCCCCTCCCTGGTCCTGGCTTCCAGCATGCATTAGGCCATCCATCAGCCTCACAGTAGATTCAACCCTGAGCTCACGTGGAAAGAGAGAGAAAAATGGACAGAACGAGAGAACAGAGAGAGAGAGAGAGAGAGAGAGAGCGAGAGAGAGAGAGAGAGAAAGGCCTAATTAGCAGTAATTAATTACCTTTAAAAAAAACGAGTGAATAGAAGAAAGAAAGAGTCCTTGTGCCATATTGTCTGGAGCTGATGTTTCTCTCTAGCTTGGTGGTGCATATCCCACAGGACTGTGGAAGGTTTTTGTCCTGGTGAAAACAACACAAAAAACTGAATCGCTCGCGGCCATGTTTCAATGAATTATTAACATGACTATGGTCTTTGCTGGCATGTGTGTGTGTGTGTGTGTGTGTGTGTGTGTGTGTGTGTGTGTGTGTGTGTGTGTGTGTGTGTGTGTGTGTGTGTGTGTGTGTGTGTGTGTGTGTGTGTGTACAAATGCAATTTTTTTGTTAGTTTTTGTGTCTGGTGGCTAGTGTGCTAACAGTGTGTGTGTGTGTGTGTGTGTGTGTGTGCGTGTGTGTGTGCGTGCTCCTATGTGTACACCTCTGTGTGTTCCAGGGATAATACCACAGCGGTAGTGGTGTACCTGACAGGCCTCATTATTTAGCTGGGTCCTGATAAGGGACTTGTTTTGGGTGATGACTCTCCCATGGATGATAGTGTCCATGTCCTTGATTCATGGTGCCTAGTGCTACCCTTCCTGTGTTCAGCCCAGATTATCTAAACGCTAATGGGTGTCGCTAGTTCTTAATGAATGACTGTGGCTGGAGCTACCAATAGCCTGCATGCTCCCTGAGGGCTATCTCATATCACTAATGATTAATCACCAGGCAGACTGGAGAATCACACTCCTCCTTCCCTAGTCATTCTCCCTCTCTCCCTTCTCCTTCTCTCCTTCCCTAGTCATTCTCCCTCTCTCCCTTCTCCCTCTCTCCTTCCCTAGTCATTCTCCCTCTCTCCCTTCTCCTTCTCCAGTCATTCTCCCTCTCTCCCTTCTCCTTCTCTCCTTCCCTAGTCATTCTCCCTCTCCACCTTCTCCTTCTCCTCCTTCCCTAGTCATTCTCCCTCTCCATCTTCTCCTCCTTCCCTCCTTCCCTATAAGGACAATAAAACACTCTTCGACTGCAGACTAAACTCTCAGACTGCAGACTAAACCGTGACCAAATCCAAATGGGGCCGTCTTTATACTTCGGGGAATTTCGGTGTGTCACCATGGATACCTTCTGTACCCTGTCATGGATATACTGTGACTATGTGACTGTGTGCTGCTCTGCTCTGAGGCATTGGGAGTACTATGGTGTTAACTGGTGGTAGTGTGGAGCCCCCCCCCCCCCCCCCCCATTCCTATTCTATCCACCCTAAAGACACCAGAGAGATGTTGCGTGTCTGAAATGGCACCTATGAGCCCTGATCTCAAGTAGTACACGATAAGGAATAGGATGCCATTCTAGATGCAGCCAGACAGGGTGTCTGTCTTATCTTCCGGTGTCTGTCACAATGCCTGTTTTCCCTGGTCTGGTTGCTCTTTCCACTCCCATCAAAACGTAGTGAGAAAGAGAGGCTGCTACTGTGGTGTACTAAGCTCTTTCTGAAATCCCCTGGCATATTGCTGCTGAGTTGGAAAACCCTCCTTACTCAGTGTGGAATAGCTGTTGGGTTTGTATAGTCGTGTAATCGACAGGTTTCTGTCTCTGTGTCTTGGAATCCTCCTGTGTAATCCAGTTAAAGCTGCAATCTGATTACTGTACAGTACAGAGACAAGGGCGAAGACGGGGTGTGTGTGTTCGTGTGTGTTTTTTGAAGGAAAATGCGGAACACAACAGCACTGAATGCCTGTAGTTGTTTTGTGTCTTTGTGTTTGGAGGTGGATGTGTGAGACAGTGTTTCTATTGCTGGGTTTGAGAGTGTGTGGGGGGAGAAAGAGCGAGAGATGAGAGAGACTTTGTTCTCTAAAAAAAATTGCTGAACAGTTGAAGTGACTTTGGTTGTCCCTGGTCTGTGTGCGTGTGCGTGTGTGTGTGTGTGCATTTGTGTGTGTACAGTCATGCTGCAGGTGGTTGCCTTGTGGCTTTTATCCAGGTGGGAAAGGGGAGAGCCAGACTGTGTGATGCCCAGCCAGAGAGAGGAAGCCCAGGGGACTGGGAGGGGTGAGGAGGGAGACGTGGGTGGGAAACCAGGCACGCAGTGTGGGGTTCCCTTTTTACAACCAACATGGGTTATGCTTTTTAGTCTGTCATCGCGTAAGCCATCTGTGGACTGAATCATTGGCTAAAATAAAGCTCAACCAACCACAGACTTCCTCTAACAGAATAAGTCATTGTCTCAAGTCTAGAGGTAACCCATACCAAAATAATAGTCTGACGCTGCATGAGCACTTCCAGATCAGAAGCTAATCATCTTAACTGTGTGTGTGTGTGTGTGTGTGTGTGTGTGTGTGTGTGTGTGTGTGTGTGTGTGTGTGTGTGTGTGTGTGTGTGTGTGTGTGTGTGTGCGTGTGTTTGCGTGTGTGTGTGCGTGTGTGTGTGTGTGTGTGTGTGTGTGTGGGTGTACTTGTGCGTGCGTGCATGAGTGCATGCATGTGTATTGGTGCATCTGCGTATGCGTGTGTTCTCCTTCTCTCGGCCCTTCCCGCTGCCTCATGCATATTTGATAGGTATTACCCGGTGCTCCTCTCCACAAACAAGCTTTTCAGCCCCAGTAGGGACGGCAGCACATCTGATCATGCCTAGGTAAGCCAGCCAGCCTGCATCATCCGACACTAGTCCCTGCTAGCACTGCACCAGAAATACTTAGGGAAACATATTCAACATTCTAATGACTTATTTCACTCACACACACACACACACACACACACCCTTTTCTTTTTCCTCTATACATCTCTTCCCTCTCTCGCGTTCATCCTTCTTTCGCTCTCAATCTCTTTGTCTTCCTGCACATGCAAGATTCATAAACTACCCATTAAAGATACACACCGATGGGCAAAAGAGACCTTGCTGAGATAGGCGTGAAATAACAACCACATATTAACCCCACATGTCAATGAATACACTCTTCTGGACTGAGCTGAGGTATACGGTGTGTTAACCAAAACCTAGTCTTTATTATAGTCTTTATTTAACTCTAACAAGCACGGATTGACAGTGCTTGTTAGTGCCTCCTCCTCTCGTGGGCTGTCATCTCCTAAAACTTCATTCTAGAGGAAGGAGTCAAATTACACTTTCAACTCAGCTGATCTTTGTCTTTCCAATTTGTTTCTCAGAATTTGTTCTTAATTGAATTTGTTCTTAACCTTCATAAATAAAGGTCAGAGCTGCTTAATGTCATACACTGTTCCTGTTGAAACTATGAAGAGGGGAGGGAGGGAGGGAGGGAGGGAGGGAGGGAGGGAGGGAGGGAGGGAGGGGCAGGGCAGGGCAGGGCAGAGGGGTGGAGGTATGTGGAAGAATGATGGAAATCACAGAACAACCATCTGGTGTCATTTAGTTGCAAGGGGGAGGATGGTGAGAGAGGAAGAGAGTGACAGTGAATAGAGAGAGAGGTATGATAAAATGAATATAGAAGGTGGGAGAGAGAGAGAGACAGAGAAATGACAAAAGGGAGAATAAAAGAAAGAGGTAGAGAGATATTATGATACATTGTGGTAGTGTCACGAGTGTTTTGGAGAAGTATAAAGACGTAGGTAGGTATTATGATACATCGCGGTAGTGTCACTAGTGTTTTGGAGAGGTATAAAGACGTAGGTAGATATTATGGTACATCGTGGTCGTGTCACTAGGGTTTTTGGAGAGGTATAAAGACGTAGGTAGATATTATGGTACATCGTGGTCGTGTCACTAGGGTTTTTGGAGAGGTATAAAGACGTAGGTAGATATTATGGTACATCGTGGTCGTGTCACTAGTGTTTTGGATAGGTATAATGTCACGGCTGTTGAAAGAACTAGACCAAGGTGCAGCGTGGTGAGCGTACATATTTCCCTTTTTGATTAGGGTGACGCCGACAAAAACAAGAAACAATCCAAAACCAACTGTGAAGCTTACCGCAATAGAGCCAACAAACAAAGACAACTTCCCACATAGAAAGGAGGGAAAGGGCTACCTAAGTATGGTTCCCAATCAGAGACAACGATAGACAGCTGTCCCTGATTGAGAACCATACTCGGCCAAAACATAGAAAACTAAACCTAGAATGACCACCCCAAATCACACCCTGACCAAACCAAATAGAGACATTAAAAGGCTCTCCACAGTCAGGACGTGACATATAAAGAGATAGAGAGATAATAATACATTGTGGTAGTGTCACTAGTGTTTTGGAGAGGTATAAAGAGGTAGAGAGATAATATGATACATTGTGGTAGTGTCACTAGTGTTTTGGAGAGGTATAAAGAGATAGAGAGATATTATGATACATCGTGGTAGTGTCACTAGTGTTTTGGAGAGGTATAAAGAGGTAGAGAGATAATATGATACATCGTGGTAGTGTCACTAGTGTTTTGGAGAGGTATAAAGAGGTAGAGAGATATTATGATACATCGTGGTAGTGTCACTAGTGTTTTGGAGAGGTATAAAGAGGTAGAGAGATATTATGATACATCGTGGTAGTGTCACTAATGTTTTGGAGAGGTATAAAGAGGTAGAGAGATATTATGATACATCGTGGTAGTGTCACTAGTGTTTTGGAGAGGTATAAAGAGGTAGAGAGATAATATGATACATTGTGGTAGTGTCACTAGTGTTTTGGAGAGGTATAAAGAGGTAGAGAGATATTATGATACATCGTGGTAGTGTCACTAGTGTTTTGGAGAGGTTTAAAGGGCTATGGTGTAGGTACCATTAGGAAATGGCAATGACACGGTCTGTCAACCAACAGTCTGGATAACGGCCATGTTTTTCAGCAGGTGGCGTTGTCTGGGGAAAACTGGTGGAGCCAGGATGTCACATGGCAGTGTGTGTGTGTGTGTGTGTGTGTGTGTGTGTGTGTGTGTGTGTGTGTGTGTGTGTGTGTGTGTGTGTGTGTGTGTGTTTGTTTGTTTGTGCGTACATGCGTCTGTCTCTACACTGGGGTCTCTTGCCGTCAAGACCGAGGGGAGACCCTGTCAGCGTATCACAGGCCTGGCTGCTCATAATGCCATTCTTAGCATATGGCGGCACGCTAACCGAGCAGACTTCGCCTTATCAAATATTCACAATTACAAACAGAATGAAACCCTTGCCTGGCTTGACATTTATATTTAATTTAGTTCCCTTCTCTCTATGCTGTCGCACTTCACTCCCTAGTCCCTAAGCGTCTCCTGTTTTAGGGTCTCGCGCCGGGGCGTAGTTTGCGTTTGAGAGAGAAGCAGTGGTGTGTGACTAGGAGACGTGTGTTCCTTTTTTGAGACGTGACAACATGTACTGAAGTCATTACATGAGCAGATGCCACGTCCGCCCCGCCTCACCTGGAATATAGAGAGGGTGGGAGGGAACAGGGGATGAGGGAACGAAGGGGAGAGGGGGGTGGGAGGGAACAGGGGACAAGGGAACGAAGGGGAGAGGGGGGTGGGAGCGAGGTAGTGGAAGGAAGAGAGAATGGTATGTCATTCTCTTCCCACCTGTGAAAGGAGAGAGTGAAGAGGGGATGAGAGACTGAAAGGAGAGGAGGAAGGGAGAGGGGGATAGAAGGGTATACGGGGCCTTCAGGAAGTATTCAGACTGCTTGACTTTCCCACATTTTGTTACGCTACAGCCTTATTCTAAAATTGTTTAAATTATTATTTTTTCCCTCATCAATCAATACACAATACCCCATAATGACAAAGCAAAAACAGGTTTTTAGAATTAAAAACATTTACATAAGTATTCAGACCCTCTAGTCAGTACTTTGTGGAGGCATCTTTGGCAGCGATTACAGCCTTGAGTCTTCTTCTTCTCCAGAGATTTTCGATCTTCGACAAGTCCGGGCTCTGGCTGGGCCACTCAAGGACATTCAGAGACTTGTCCCAAAGTCACTCCTGCATTGTCTTAGCTGTGTGCTTAGGGTCGTTGTCCTGTTGAAAGGTGAACATTCGCCCCAGTCTAAGGTCCTGAGCGCTATGGAGCAGGTTTTCATCAAGGATCTCTTTGTACTTTGCTCCGTTCATCTTTGCCTCGATCCTGACTAGTCTCCCAGTCCCTGCCGCTGAAAAACATCCCCACAGCATGATGCTGCCACCACATGCTTCACCGTAGGGATGGTGCAAGTTTCCACTAGACGTGATGCTTGGCATTCAGGCCAAAGAGTTGATCTTGGTATCATCAGACTAGAGAATCTTGTTTCTCATGGTCTGGGAGTCTTTAGGTGCCTTTTGACAAACTCTAAGCGGGCTGCCTTTTACTGAAGAATGGCTTCCGTCTGGCCACTCTATCATAAAGGCCTGATTGGTGGAGTGCTGCAGAGATGGTTGTCCTTCTGGAAGGTTCTCCCATCTCCACAGAGGAACTCTGGAGCTCTGTCAGAGTGACCATTAGTTTGGCTGGGCGGCCAGCTCTAGGATGTGTCTTGGCGGTTCCAAACTTCTTCCATTTAAGAATGATGGAGGCCACTGTGTTCTTTGGGACTTTCAATGCTGCATACATTTTTTGGTACCCTTCCCCAGATTGTGTCTCGAATCTTTTCTTAGAGGTTTAGGGAGAATTTCTTCGTCCTCATGGCTTGGTTTTTGCTCTGACATGCACTGTCAACTGTGGAACCTTATATAGACATGTGTGTGCCTTTCCAAATCATTTCCAATGAATTGAATTTAACACAGGTGGACTCCAATCAAGTTGTAGAAACATCTCAAGGATGATCAATGGAAACAGGATGCACCTGAGCTCAATGTCCAATCTCACAGCAAAGGGTCTGAATACTTATGTAAATCATTTTTTCCTGTTTTTTATTTTTAATACATTGGCAACATTTTCTAAAAAACTATTTTTGTTTTTGTCATTATGGGGTATTGTGTGTAGATTGCTGAGATGTTTTATTTATGGAATCCATTTTAGAATAAGGCTTAACGTAACAAATTGTGGAAAAAGTCAATGGGTCTGAATACTTTCTGAAGTCATTGAGTTTCAGAGTTAGTATTTGACAGAGACAGAGGTTGGAGGAGGGGTCAGTCCTCCCCTATCAAGCCTTCCATCGACAGGGTCTACGTCCCAAATAGCACCCTATTTCATACATAGTGCACTCTTAGTCCTATGTGATACTGTTTGACCACCTCGTCTCGTCTGGTTGCTCTCGTGTGTGTGTGTGTGTGTGTGTGTGTGTGTGTGTGTGTGTGTGTGTGTGTGTGTGTGTGTGCGTGTGTGTGCCCTAGTGTATCTGACAGCTAGATAGCACTGGCTTGTCATACTACAAAAGCCCCATTGGTGGTGTTGACCACTTGCTGTTTTTCAGTGTCCGTGTATATCCGTGTGTGTGTGTGTGTGTGTGTGTCAGGTGCACTCTGGTGCCGGCTGGTTTCACCTGAGTACCCTTGTGTGCAAATAGCATCCCTTCTTCCTTTCTTCCCTTCCACTACACACACACACACACACACACACACACACACACACACACACACACACACACACACACACACACACACACACACACACACACACACACACCACCCCACACTGTGGTAACGCCAGAATGCTCTAACCTCGTCTCGTTTTTTCTCCCCCCCTCTACCCCCCCTCTCTCTCAGTCGCTATCTCTCTCTCTCTCTGCTTCTCCTCCTCCACCCCATCCTCTCTCTCTCTTTCTCTCTCCTCACACTCCTCAGCCCTGTGATCCTTCAGGCTGGTAATTAAACAGCAACCATTAACTTATCAGGAGCTCTCCAGTTTCTCTCTCTGTGCCATAAATTAATAGCAGCTCTGCTTCTCTCCTCAAATCAGATCTCATCTGGTGCTCGCTAGCTGGCTGCCTGACTGACTGCCTGGCTGGGTGTGTGGCTGGCTGCCTGGCTGGCTGCCTGGCTGGGTGCGTGGCTGGATGGAGAGGAGGATAGGAGGAGTGTGTTCATTGTTTTGTTTCATAGACTGTAAAAGATATGGACAAACAAAGCCATCGATGACGTCACACCATTGAAGTGTCATTTCAGCGTGTCACCATCTTGTTACATGGAGGGGTTTTTGGAAACATTTCAGGTGCAGTTTGAGCTTCTTGAGGTAGTGACAATGCGTGCTAGCTCAGTGCTGCCCCTTCTCATTGAGTATGGCTGTGTTCGAATACTCACACTAACCTTACTAACCGTACTATTTCTGACGTAAATTGATGATATAGTGTACTTATTGGTCGTAGTATGGATAGAGTTAGTATGCCAAAAGTTCCCGGATGTCGTACTAAATTCGCAAAAATATGAAGTATACAAGCAGTGTACACCATTTCTGTGCTATTAGGGCCCATAATGCAATTCTTTAGAAAAAGGGCGTGGCTTCACATCGTTTTCAGATTTGAGAGTGGATACAAAGTCATTGTCTGAACTAATTATAACAAATGTTAAGAAAATGTAGAGCAATGTAATAAAGGAATGACTTTTCAAATAAGTTACCTTACACGTTATGTTGGCTGACAATTTGTTAGTTACGCTATCCTTACGAACCACATAGAATATCATTACAGCAGTATGTACCGGTATGTTAGCTAGCTGCCTAACGTTGGTTGGCTACTAATACATCAAACTTGCCAGTATATTAACTATATGCTAGCTAACTAACTACCCAACATTCATTGACGTGAATAATCGCATAATTCTTAGTTTAGCTAAGTGGTATAGTTGTTGTGCATTCTCAATGGACATTCTGGTGCTTTTGTAAATTCACTCTGGAATGTACCAGAGTGCAGAACAACTGATATATTTACAAAAGCTCAACACCCGTTGAATTTGGCCGGTGTCAGTAAACGTCTGCAAAAAAGCATAATTAAATTGTTGCCATCAACAAAAGTTACAGTCACCAAAGCTCTGGATAACATGAAAACTGCCTAACCAGCTCTGCTAGGGCGAGTAAAATGGTCAGAGTGAGGTGTTCTCTCATTTGTGTCTTGATGTCGCTAGCAAGCTTGCCAACGTTAGCCACTTAGCTTAGGTACTTGACTGCCGTTGTTATGTCAGAACGCTGAGATCAACCCTACTCCTCGGCCAGAGCGTCCAGTGTGGCTCTGAACGCTCCGAGAGCGAAACGCTCTGAGTTTACAAACAGACAATCTGACAACGCTCTGAGTTTACAAACTCCCAGAGCGCACTCTGATCACCCTCTGGTACTCCAGATTGTATTTAAGAACAAACTGGAATTCGAAAGATGTCTAACTAGTAATTTATTATGCTACAAAGCTAGCAGGAGGTTACATAGCAACAGCATCAACTTCCGGTAGACTGGCGAAGCTCTAGTACGCTTGAACTGAAGGGATACCGTTTGTTTACAGTATAGTCAAATTAACCAACAGTATATAGTATGTAGTATACGTAGTATATGTAGTATAAGACCCTGGGTTTATAAGCGTGGATATGGATAGCGAGCTGGACTTCAGGCTAGAAGGTCGAAGGTTCGAGACCTGCTCCCTGCCTGTTTCATTACACTATGTTAGTATAGGTTTTTGAACACAGCTTATCTCAATTTGAAGGCTGACCAAGGTACTGCAGGCTGCCATTAGCAACTAAATGATCCTTTTAACTTATTCTGTGTGTGATTTTAAAGTAATCGGTTCAAGGACATACAGTGGGGAGAACAAGTATTTGATACACTGCCGATTTTACAGGTTTTCCTACTTACAAAGCATGTATAGGTCTGTAATTTTTATCATAGGTACACTTCAATTGCGAGAGACAGAATCTAAAACAAAAATCCAGAAAATCACATTGTATGATTTTTAAGTAATTCATTTGCATTTTATTGCATGACATAAGTATTTGATACATCAGAAAAGCAGAACTTAATATTTGGTACAGAAACCTTTGTTTGCAATTACAGAGATCATACGTTTCCTGTAGTTCTTGACCAGGTTTGCACACTCCTCCACTCCACTCCTCCATACAGACCTCTCCAGATCATTCAGGTTTCGGGGCTGTCGCTGGGCAATACAGACTTTCAGCTCCCTCCAAAGATGCTCTATTGGGTTCAGGTCTGGAGACTGGCTAGGCCACTCCAGGACCTTGATATGCTTCTTACGGAGCCACTCCTTAATTGCCCTGGCTGTGTGTTTCGGGTCGTTGTCATGCTGGAAGACTCAGCCACGACCCATCTTCAATGCTCTTACTGAGGCAAGGAGGTTGTTGGCCAAGATCTCGCGATACATGGCCCCATCCATCCTCCCCTCAATACGGTGCAGTCGTCCTGTCCCCTTTGCAGAAAAGCATCCCCAAAGAATGATGTTTCCACCTCCATGCTTCACGGTTGGGATGGTGTTCTTGGCGTTGTACTCATCCTTCTTCTTCCTCCAAACACGGCGAGTGGAGTTTAGACCAAAAAGCTCTATTTTTGTCTCAACAGACCACATTACCTTCTCCCATTCCTCCTCTGGATCATCCAGATGGTCATTGGAAAACTTCAGACGGGCCTGGACATGCGCTGGCTGGAGCAGGGGGACCTTGCAGGATTTTAATCCATGACGGCGTAGTGTGTTACTAATGCTTTTCTTTGAGACTGTGGTTCCAGCTCTCTTCAGGTCATTGACCAGGTCCTGCCGTATAGTTCTGGGCTGATCCCTCACCTTCCTCATGATCATTTATGCCCCACGAGGTGAGATCTTGCATGGAGCCCCAGACAGACTTCTTCCATTTTCTAATAATTTTCTTCCCAGCCTTGTGCAGGTCTACAATTTTATCCCTGATGTCCTTAAACAGCTCTCTGGTCTTGGCCATTGTGTAGAGGTTGGAGTATGTTTGATTGAGTGTATGGACAGGTGTCTTTTATACAGGTAACGAGTTCAAACAGGTGCAGTTAATACAGGTAATGAGTGGAGAACAGGAGGGCTTCTTAAAGAAAAACTAACAGGTCTGTGAGAGCCGGAATTATTACTGGTTGGTAGGTGATCAAATACTTATGTCATGCAATAAAATGCAAATTAATTACTTAAAATTCATACAATGTGATTTTCTGGATTTTTGTTTTAGATTCCGTCTCTCACAGTTAAAGTGTACCTATGATAAAAATGACAGACCTCTACATGCTTTGTAAGTAGGGAAAACCTGCAAAATCGGCAGTGTTACAAATACTTGTTCTCCCCACTGTACATCTAGTGAAATAGAAGCAATTATTGGTAACATGATTGTGTTAAGGGGGATCCTGTTTTCTGGAAACAATGTACCGCGGTCGGCCTTCTTCTTGAAATCCTCAATGCGAGGGGGTGGTCATTCTCCCCTGATAGGTTTGTGTGAGTTTCTCTATCTGACACTCGGTAGCGTGTGAAATGTAATTAAACATGGCTGGGCACCATCCACACACAGACACACTCTCCCCTGTCCACTCCATCTCCCCTGTCATTATTAGTTGTTGTTTCTTAACCCTTTCTGTTCTCTCACTAGAAATACACGTAGCAACACTTGGATACACAGATACAATGCAACTAACACACTCCGCATATGGATGGTTCTGTGTGTGGAATGGGGAGTGGTTGTAGAGTTGGAAGGCTGTGTGTTTGTGTGTGTGTGTATGTGTGTGTGTGTGTGTGTGTGTGTGTGTGTGTGTGTGTGTGTGTGTGTGTGTGTGTGTGTGTGTGTGTGTGTGTGTGTGTGTGTGTGTGTGTATGTGTGTGTGTATGTGTGTGTGTGTGTGTGTGTGTGTGTGTGTGTGTGTGTGTGTGTGTGTGTGTGTGTGTGTGTGTGTGTGTGTGTGTGTTTGTCCATGAGCGTGTGGGTGTTTATCTGGACATTGGTGTGAATGAGAGGTGCTGCTCTATCTCTGACAGTGTGAAGCCAGTGTGATGTTCCAAAATGCTGTTGAAGGTTAAAAATGTGATAATTGTGTGGCTTTACAATGTCAATAAAGCCCTTTGAATTGAGGTTGTGTAATGTTATTGGACAAAATGTCAGAGAAGCCAAGGGAAAAGGTATACAATTTAAAGGTTTGTCATAGATTTTATTTTACTCCCTAAACTCACATAGGATGGGTTTGTCACAGGAGAATGTGAAGAGGCTAAATGATCTCTCCTACATGTACAGTGGGAGCAGACATTGTGTACCTCCTATGGGACAGCCTTACAGTGCGTTGGAGTTGGCCTTGAAACCCAGGTATCTAGGTCACCAAGATTATCTGTTGAGTGACAAATCTGAAATAAGAGGGATTAACCAGACATAATTATAAAGTATTATGTTTAGGCATTGTGTCAGTGTTAAGGCTGGTTCTGAGCAATGGAAAAGCTATAATAAGCCAATGTTCCTAGAGTGGATGAATATGTTAGTAAAACAACATCGTATGAAATTATGCAGACACCAAAAACATATGGGAATGATTACTGTGTGATATATGAAAGAATATCATGGCCATGAAATAGCATATGTATTTGTATTTGTGTGTTTTATTTTGTTTGGTGTGTTGGTTGTTTTGTGTTAAAGATGGGAAAAAAGAATTAATTGTATATACCAACAAACAAACAAATGAAACCAGTGTGAGGTGGCTGACGTAGGTGGGACTGTGATTCCTCGCAGGAGATAGGAGCGATGGCACCAGGCTGAATGAGTGTTTGTTCGCCCACCTAATTCATGCTGTTTGCTTTTCTCAATTTATCTATAGCAAATATTCATCTTATTCTAAATATATTTATTTCACTGTCTGTTCACACTTTCTTTTTACTTTTTCACCTGATGGGACTTAGCCTGAACTCTGTAACTGTTTATGGCGCGACGCCAAGCTATTGTAGTAGACAGAGTCTGTTTAATATATATAGTAATATATTCCCCAGTGCTTTAGACAGACTCCCTACACATCATACAGTATAGTCACTCAGAGGCAGCATCCCAAATGGCACCCGAATTCAGACCCATATAAGTCTGTGGTCAAAAGTAGTGCACTATAAAGGGAATAGGGTGCCATTTGGGACACAGGCAGAGTCTCTGATGTGTTTCCCTCTCAGCCCATGAGGAGCAGTGCACTGCAGTCTGCTAACGGCTGAGGAGGGGAGAGGGAATAGTTGAGTTCACTTGAGGTTCTGTCTTTGTGGAGCAGAGGGAACCGTTTCTGAGAGATACAGTACCAAGAGGCATAATGGTTTAGTTAGATAATGTGCTTCTGAAGGAGCTAAAGCTATGCACAACTTAAACCATTCAGCCAGTTCCGTAGCCGTCTCGTTTGATAAGCTTACTGACCGACGCCTGAACCACCTCTCTCTCTCTCTCTCTCTCTCTCTCTCTCTCTCTCTCTCTCTCTCTCTCTCTGTGCTCTCTCTCTCTCTCTCTCTCTCTCTCTCTCTGTGCTCTCTCTCTCTCTCTCTCTCTCTCTCTCTCTCTCTCTCTCTCTCTCTCTCTCTCTCTCTCTTCAATGGCCTTATTGGCATGGTAAACATATGTTAACATTGCCAAAGCAAGCGCGGTAGATAATATACAAAAGTGAAATAAACAATAAAAATGAACAGTAAACATTATACTCACAGAATTTCCAAAAGAATAAAGACATTACACATGTCATATTATGTATATATACAGCGTTGTAACGATGTAGAAATTGTTAAATTACAAAAGGGAAAATAAATATGCATAAATAAGGGTTGTATTTACAATGTGTCTCTAATATGGTCATGCATTGGGCAGGAGGTTAGGAAGTGCATCTCAGTTTCCACCTCGTTTTGTGGGCAGTGTGCATATAGCCTGTCTTCTCTTGAGAGCCAGGTCTGCCAAGGCTATGCTCACTGAGTCTGTACATAGTCAAAGCTTTCCTTAAGTTTGGGTCAAAGTGGTCAGCTATTCTTCCACTGTGTACTCTCTGTTTAGGGCCAAATAGCATTCTAGTTTGCTCAGTTCACAGCTTTGTGGAAATTACCTGTGGCGCTGATGTTTAGGCCAAGGTATGTATAGTTTTTTTGTGTGCTCTAGGGCAACAGTGTCTAGATGGAATTTGTATTTGGGGTCCTGGCGACTGGACCTTTTTTGGAACACCATTATTTTGGTCTTACCTAGATTTACTGTCAGGGCCCAGGTCTGGCAGAATCTGTGCAGAAGATCTAGGTGCCTTCCTTGGTTGGTGACAGAAGCACCTGATCATCAGCAAACAGGAGACATTTGACTTCAGATTCTAGTAGGGTGAGGCCTGGTGCTGCAGACTGTTCTAGTGCCCTTGCCAATTCATTGATATATATGTTGAAGAGAGTGGGGCTTAAGCTGCATCCCTGTCTCACCCCATGGCCCTGTGGGAAGAAATGTGTGTGTTTTTTGTCTATTTTAACCACACACTTGTTGTTGTTGTTTGTGTACATTAATTTTATAACGTTGTATATTTTTACCCCAACACCACTTTCCATCAATTTGTATAGCAGAATGCCAAACCTTATTCCAAATTGAGTCGAAGGCTTTTTTGAAATCAACAAAGCATGAGAAGACTTTGCCTTTGTTTTGTTTGTTTGTCAATTAGGGTGTGCAGGGTGAATATGTGGTCTGTCATAAGATAATTTGGTAAAAAGGCAATTTGACATTTGCTCAGGACATTGTTTTCACTGAGGAAATGTACGAGTCTGCTGTTAATGATAATGCAGAGGATATTCCCAAGTTTGCTGTTGACGCATATCTCACAGTAGTTATTGGGGTCAAATTTGTTTCCACTTTTGTGCATTGGGGTGATCAATCCTTGGTTCCGAATATTGGGGAAGATGCCAGAGCTAAGGATGATGTTAAAGAGTTTTAGTATAGCCAATTGGAATTTGTTGTCTGTATAGTTGATCATTTCATTGAGGATACCATCAACACCACAGGCCTTTTTAGGTTGGAGGGTTTTTATTTTGTCCTGTGGGTTCTGGTAGTCTTTAATAGTTCATTCTAAGATTTGTATTTGATCATGTATATGTTTTTGCTGTTTCAAGGTAATTGGAGAATACAGTGGGTTCTGGTAGTCTTTAATAGTTCATTCTAAGATTTGTATTTGATCATGTATATGTTTTTGCTGTTTGTTCTTTGTTATAGAGCCAAAAAGATTGGAGAAGGGGTTTACTCATACATCTCCATTTTGGATAGATAGTTCTTTGTGTTGTTGTTTGTTTGGTGTTTGCCATTATTCCCAGAAATGGTTAGAGTCTATCAATTATATTGAGCAGATTGCTGACATGCTGTTCCTTATTTTTCCGTAGTGTATTTCTGTATTGTTTTAGTGACTCACCATAGTGAAGGCGTAGACTCAGGTTTTCTGGGTCTCTGTTTTTGGTTGGACAGGTTTCTCAATGTCTTTCTTAGATTTTTGCGTTCTTCATAAAACCATTTGTCATTGTTGTTCATTTTCTTCGGTTTTCTATTTGAGATTTTTAGGTTGCTTTGGCTTCGATGCCTCATGATTGAGTGTTGCTCTGTTCAAGTAGACAGTGATTTTGATGTGGTCTGATAGGGGTGTAAGTGGGCTGACTGTGAACACTCTGAGAGACTCTGGGTTGAGGTCAGTGATAAAGCAGTCTACCATAGGAGTCCCCTCGAAGCCTACCATTGACTATGTACATACCCAGCGTGCGACAGAGCTGGAGGAGTTGTGACCTGTTTTTGTTGGCTATGTTGTCATAGTTGTGCCTAGGGGGGCATATGGGGGGGGCATATGGGGGAGGGAATGCTATCACCTCCATGCAGGTGTTTGTCCCCCTGTGTGCTGAGGGTGTCAGGTTCTTGTCCGGTTCTGGCATTTAGGTCGCCACAGACTGGTACATGTCCCTGGGCCTGGAAATGATTGATTTCCCCCTCCAGGATGGAGAAGCTGTCTTCATTAAAGTATGAGGATTCTAGTGGGGGATATAGGTAGCACACAGGAGGACATTTTTCTCTGTTAAGATAATTTCCTTTTGAATTTGTAGCTAAATGTAACATTTTCCTGTTTTGATTAATTTAATGGAGTGAGTTAGGTCTGCTCTATACCCAATTAGCATACCCCCTAAGTCCCTTCCCTGTTTCACACCTGGTAGTTTGGTGGATGGGACTACCAGCTCTCTGTAACCTAGAAGGCAACCAGTAGGTCCGTCTCCTCTGTACCAGGTTTCTTGTAGGATGACAATGTCTGTATTTCCGATTTCTTGATCTCTCTCTCTCTTGACATGCCCTCGTTTTCCAACTGCCCCACTTTTGTTCTAATACACTTCTCCTCACATACACAATACAATGTATGCCTGTTACTTCTCTCTTTCTCTCGCTTTCTCTTCATCTCCCTAAAAGCAACCTGTAAATGTTTCTAGAAAGTGTTATTCACGTAGTAATAGTTATTTCACTGAATAATGCTGTTTATTTTTGCTGTCAACAATGTACATGAGTCATAATATAATCTAGAAACGCTACCATCCTTGAACCAAATCATTGTGGGTTGGGTTCCTCTGCATGGCCTTGATTTAGCTGGCTGTAGCGCCTCAACCTAACTCCCACTCCCTCGTCAACCTAACCCCCACTCCCATCCACTCCCACTCCCAACCTCAACCTAACTCCCACTCCCATCCACTCCCAACCTCAACCAAACTCCCACTCCCAACCTCAACCTAACTCCCACTCCCATCCACTCCCACTCCCATCCTCAACCTAACTCCCACTCCCATCCACTCCCACTCCCAACCTCAACCTAACTCCCACTCCCATCCTCAACCTAACTCACACTCCCATCCACTCCCACTCCCAACCTCAACCTAACTCCCACTCCCACTTCCATCCCCAACCTAACTCTCTCTCCCAACCTCAACCTAACTCCCACTCCCAAACTCAACCTAACTCCCACTCCCATCCCCAACTTAACTCTCACTCCCAACCTCAGCCTAACTCCCACTCCCATCCTCAACCTAACTCCCACTCCCATCCTAAACCTAACTCCCACTCCCATCCACTCCCACTCCCAACCTCAACCTAACTCCCACTCCCATCCTCAACCTAACTCTCACTCCCTCTCACTCCCAACCTCAACCTAACTCCCACTCCCAACCTCAACCTAACTCCCACTCCCAACCTCAACCTAACTCTCACTCCCATCCCCAACCTAACTCTCACTCCCAACCTCAACCTAACTCCCACTCCCAACCTCAACCTAACTCCCACTCCCATCCTCAACCCAACTCTCACTCCCTCTCACTCCCAACCTCAACCTAACTCCCACTCCCAACCTCAGCCTAACTACCACTCCCATCCTCAACCTAACTCCCACTCCCAACCTCAACCTAACTCCCACTCCCAACCTCAACCTAACTCCCACTCCCAACCTCAACCTAACTCCCACTCCCAACCTCAACCTAACTCTCACTCCCATCCCCAACCTAACTCTCACTCCCAACCTCAACCTAACTCCCACTCCCAACCTCAACCTAACTCCCACTCCCATCCTCAACCTAACTCTCACTCCCAACCTCAGCCTAACTACCACTCCCATCCTCAACCTAACTCCCACTCCCAACCTCAACCTAACTCCCACTCCCAACCTCAACCTAACTCCCACTCCCAACCTCAACCTAACTCTCACTCCCATCCCCAACCTAACTCTCACTCCCAACCTCAACCTAACTCCCACTCCCAACCTCAACCTAACTCCCACTCCCATCCTCAACCTAACTCTCACTCCCAACCTCAGCCTAACTCCCACTCCCATCCTCAACCTAACTCCCACTCCCATCCTCAACCTAACTCCCACTCCCATCCTCAACCTAACTCCTACTCCCATCCTCAACCTAACTTCCACTCCCAACCTCAACCTAACTCCCACTCCCATCCTCAACCTAACTCACACCCATCCACTCCCACTCCCAACCTCAACCTAACTCCCACTCCCATCCACTCCCACTCCCAACCTCAACCTAACTCCCACTCCCATCCTCAACCTAACTCCCACTCCCAACCTCAACCTAACTCCAACTCCCATCCCCAACCTAACTCTCTCTCCCAACCTCAACCTAACTCCCACTCGCAAACTCAACCTAACTCCCACTCCCACCCTCAACCTAACTCCCACTCCCATCCACTCCCACTCCCAACCTCAAACTAACTCCCATCCACTCCCACTCCCACTCCCAACCTCAACCTAACTCCCACTCCCATCCACTCCCACTCCCAACCTCAACCTAACTCCCACTCCCAACCTCAACCTAACTCCTACTCCCAACCTCAACCTAACTCCTACTCCCAACCTCAACCTAACTCCCACTCCCAACCTCAACCCAACTCCCACTCCCAACCTCAACCTAACTCCCACTTCCAACCTCAACCTAACTCCTACTCCCATCCTCAACCTAACTCCCACTCCCAACCTCAACCTAACTCCCACTCCCAACCTCAACCTAACTCCCACTCCCAACCTCAACCCAACTCCTACTCCCAACCTCAACCTAACTCCTACTCCCAACCTCAACCTAACTCCCACTCCCAACCTCAACCTAACTCCCACTCCCAACCTCAACCCAACTCCTACTCCCAACCTCAACCTAACTCCTACTCCCAACCTCAACCTAACTCCTACTCCCATCCTCAACCTAACTCCCACTCACCCTCCTAATTGAAGGCCCAAAATGTACCAAAAGGGCAAGACTGAGAGAGCTTTTAGGTCAGGGCTATCAATCCCTGTTCCTGGAGAGCTACCGTCCTGTAGGTTTTCACTCCAACCCTAATCTAGCGCACCCAATTCTAATAATTAGCTGGTTGATAAACTGAATCAGGTTGGTTACAACTGGGGTTGGAGTGAAAACCTACACATGGGTAACTCCCCAGGAAAATGGTTGGAGTGAAAACCTACACACGGGTAACTCCCCAGGAAAAGGGTTGGAGTGAAAACCTACACACGGGTAACTCCCCAGGAAAAGGGTTGGAGTGAAAACCTACACACGGGTAACTCCCCAGGAAAAGGGTTGGAGAGCCCTGCTCTAGGTATTTCCCTCAGCTTTCTCCATCAGATCTCCATCAGATCTCACATACCTTGGATTTATACCTCTGCGTGGCCTTGACTTAGCGTCCTGTGGCACTTTAGCTCGACCCAACACCCACGGTATCCCAAGGCCACATTCCACGACGCTTTCATCCACGTACCACTGTCGGCCAAGGCTGAGAGAGCTGCCAGGTTACAGTCACCTTATTTCCCTCAGCTCTTCTCTGTCAGATCTCACATGCTGGGTAACGAATAAGAAGCCTGAGGCTGGCTGGTTGGCTTATGTAACCCTCCATGGAGGTTGCAGTAGAAATAGAGACCATTGCCTCACTGGTTGAGTCAGACACCTAGAGATAAATCACACCACAGAGAGATGGATATGGATGGACTTATTCTGCATCTTTTATGGAACATTAGACAGAGTAACGCAATGACCTAATTTGAATTGATTTGGACACACATGCACAGACGCACGTACTCGCACACACACGCACACACACACACACACACACACACACACACACACACACACACACACACACACACACACACACACACCAATATTTCTCCACGCACTTCTATTCAATCTCCAATAGTCCCCCTTGGTGCTGTGCTGGGCTGTTCTACCCCAGCTGTATATCGCTGGCCTCATCTCAAGGCGTTTTCAGATGAATAAACCCAGCTACATTACATTCCTTTATTCATCCCCTGTCTTTTCTCCCACTGTGTATTCATAAGACAGCTTCCCGGAGAAATCTCCTCCATAGTGTTGTTGAGCTGCAGCAGCAGTTCACGGTGGAGTGGAGTCCTAGCCTGCAGATGTAATTCTTTTAATTTGCTAACTGCGTGCTCACTCAATTAGGGAGGGAGACAGAAGCTGAAGCAGACTGTATTTCCTCAACCCAGTGCCTGGGAAAGATGCTGCTCTGGAGACCGACGCACTTGTAGAAGACACACACACACACCGACACACGCACAAAAAAAGCTCAGGCATAAAAACACACACATAAAAACATAAAGCAAAATCTACAATGGAATGGTTCAAAAATAAACATATCCAGGTGTTAGAATGGCCAAGTCAAAGTCCAGACCTGAATCCAATCGAGAATCTGTGGAAAGAACTGAAAACTGCTGTTCACAAATGCTCTCCATCCAACCTCACTGAGCTCGAGCTGTTTTGCAAGGAGGAATGGGAAACAATTTCAGTCTCTCGATGTGCAAAACTGATAGAGACATACCCCAAGCGACTTACAGCTGTAATCGCAGCAAAAGGTGGCGCTACAAAGTATTAACTTAAGGGGGCTGAATAATTTTGCACGCCCAATTTTTCAGTTTTTGATTTGTTAAAAAAGTTTGAAATATCCAATAAATGTCGTTCCACTTCATGATTGTGTCCCACTTGTTGTTGATTCTTCACAAAAAAATACAGTTTTATATCTTTATGTTTGAAGCCTGAAATGTGGCAAAAGGTCACAAAGTTCAAGGGGGCCGGATACTTTCGCAAGGCACTGTATATATCTATATCTATATCGCTTTCTCTCTATATATATCTTTATCTCTCTCTATATTTATAAATATATATATATTTATATATATATATCTATATCACTCTCTATAATTATATATATTTATCTATCTATCTATCTCTCTCTCTCTCTCTCTCTCAATTCAAGGGGCTTTATTGGCATGGGACACATATGTTAACATTTACAGTGTTTGTTCTTCACTGGTTGACCTTTTCTTGTGGCAACAGGTCACAAATCTTGCTGCTGTGATGGCACACTCTGGTATTTCATCCAGTAAATGTGGGAGTTTATCAAACTCGGGCTTGTTTTCTAATTATTTGTGGATCTGTATAATCTGAGGTAAATATGTGTCTCTAATATGGTCATACATTGGGCAGGAGGTTAGGAAGTGCAGCTCAGTTTCCACCTCATTTTGTGGGCAGTGTGCATACAGCTTGTCTTCTCTTGAGAGCCAGGTCTGCCTACGGCGGCCTTTCTTGATAGCAAGGCTAAGCTCACTCAGTCTGTACATAGTCAAAGCTTTCTTGTGTACTCTCTGTTTAGGGCCAAATAGCATTCTAGTTTGCTCTGTTTTTTTGTTAATTCTTTTCAATGTGTCAAGTAATTATCTTTTTGCTTTCTCACGATTTGGTTGGGTCTAATTGTGTTGCACTCTCTTTCTCTCTCTCTCTCTCTCTCTCTCTCTCTCTCTCTCTCTCCCACTCACTCTCTTTCTCTCAAGGTTTTTAAGTAGAGGGGTCTGCTCTGACCTCTGCCCCCAGGCTGCCTGTTACCTGGCTGGTTGGTTTGATGACGAGTGAAGGCTGCATGTTTTCTCTCCTTGTTCATCTTTACTTACCTTTCCTGGCTTCTATTACATTCCCTGTCTGTCCTTCATGTTTCATTAATCCTCCTAAGCCTCCTACACACTTCTCCCCAGCCCTGTCTACTCAATTCAAGCCCTTAGTTCTGCAACTCACACACAATCTATGCAAGGTTAGAGGTCAGTCTCTTGTTCCAGTTCGTGACACTAACTCCTTTCAATGAAATCTAGTTACCAATGCCTCCTCAGTCCAGTCTGTCCCTACCTAAATGTTTTGAATGCAGGTCCAGATAATTGGGAATGATATATGAGTGCTGTGTTCAGGGAGAACAGCTCTGTGAATGTTCTCGCACTGTTGGTCTTTGCTTTGTGTCAACGAAACAGAACTCTGTTGTTTCCTGATCCTACCCAATTACCGAGCTATCCTCTCTCTCTCTCTCTCTCTCTCTCTCTCTCTCTCTCTCTCTCTCTCTCTCTCTCTCTCTCTATAGAGGGCTAATTTGCCCTTGAATTAAATGAAAATAAAGATATCTGTCTCCAGTGACGAGGTGAGATGTGATAATAGCGTGTGGACGTCTGGCAGTGAAAATAGAGGCGTGTGTATGTGTGTGTGTGTGTGTGTGTGTGTGTGTGGAGGGGAAAGGGGTCCAGCTGCCTACCCCAGGGGTGTTCTGGCGCAGGCACGTCTCTTTGACAGCTCAGTAGAGTAGACACTCCAACACCACCTGTCCTCCAGGCGTGCACACACACATACACACACATGCACACACACACACACATACACACACAAAGACACATACACATACACGCAGAGAGAGAGAGATCAGACCCAGACACCACACATAAATACTGGGCACACAAACAGATGTTCTCTCTAAATGTACACTGTACACTTCCACATTCACACAAAGACACGCGTGGCATGCATGCATAATGAAGAGAACATTTATGCATACAAGACACACACAGAGACACATATTCATATCCATGCGTTTGAATAGTAACGGTATCAGTTACAATCTTTATTTCTCTCTCTTTTTCTAACACACACACACGCAATCACACATACACACACCAGAAGTCATACGCAGCTTCCATTGAATCCACAGCGCCATGGCAAAAGGACAACAATTTTGTGGTTACTTTGTTGACAATCCTCCCTCCTCCTTTTGTTGTCTGCATACAAAACCACGTTGGCAATTTGGAAGAGTTTCATCCCGGATAAAAAGCAAAACAATGGGGCGTAAAAAGCAGCTGTGGGCCAAACACAGACCCAGCTATAGACACACTGGAGAAACCTCTGTACACACACACACACACACACACACACACACACACACACACACACACACACACACACAGCTTCACTCCTACTGAAACCACCATGTGACAAAAGCCCTTTCAGTTTTGCGTGTCGATTGGATCAGCCAGTTATCCACACTGAAACAGTGGGAGCCAATGAGGGGCCTGTTTGATGTTGAGTGCTTTCGGAGATCCTTTGTTATTTTCCTGTTTCGGAGCAGAATATGGAGTAGCAACGTATAAAAACAGTAGTAGGCTCTTTGTACTGTATGAGAGATGTGTGTCTCCATACAGGAAGTGAGCAGAGTGCGCTTTAGACACCAGAGGCTTTAATAAAAAGGCAGACATGATGAAATCAATAAAGTTAGATTGTCACCGTGGGGGAAATTGGACGAGCGGTTTATTGGTGCTGGTTTTAATGGGGAAACTTCAGCTAAGTAGGGAGCTACTTTATTATAGAGCCAAGTCTGGTTCTGTAGAGACTCTGATAGACAGGCTTTTCAATAGACTGACATGGAAGAGATGGTAGTGCCACTTGGGTTGCAAAGCTACTGGTATTTTACCAAAGTTACCTGAATCCTCAGTAATTTTGATAATTAATCTATGGTAACTTTGGGCATTTATACTTGAATAACTTTTAAACAATATATTCATACTGTACATAGTATACATGTTTTATATGTGTCCATATTGTCCATGAGATTCTAGTAGATAGACCTAAGGTTCAAGAGAAACTAGCATAATTAATGAAAAAATCATCTAATCATCAATGGCATTATTTTCTATTAACTCTTTAACTCTGGACTTTTCTTCACAACTGCCACCAGTTTGACCCCAAAACATTGACCACAAATACTTTTTTACATAGTAAAATAAAGATGTCAACAGAGAACTCGCCCCCAGTGATGAACTGGTCAGACCGAACCACGCATGAACAAGGGAATATATATTCGGAGAGCCTGTCCTGCCCTTGACTTTGATGCAGGACAACTCCCTGATCTTCTCAAAACAGATAGTTTGTCTAGCTGTGTCCAGTCCAGGTGGTGCTTGTACAGGCAGACGATCTATGGGAGGAAGGATGTCAGCGTTGCGCAGCAGCTGAAACCTGGTCCTGACTGAGTTTGAACGCTCCTTGGTGACAACAACACCAGACTTCAGAGCATCGAAGCTGTTAAACAGGAAATAACGAAGAAATAACATAACATCAATTCACCTCCCAAGTTTAGATAAGAAGAGTAACCTCATACAATGCAATGACAATGATATTCCCCTGAAGTGCTGGTACTGCTTGATCTATGCAAGCAGCCTGAAGTGTGGAGCCAGGTGTTGTTGCCAGCCATAACTTTCCACCATCGCCATACTATCCTCCAGTCCAATCAGCTGTGGGATGTTGACCCCTGTCACAGTGCTGTCCTTCACAAAACCAGCAATCTCGGACAAAGTGTTCACTCTGGTATTTTTGAAGCGCTGCTTGATGAGGCCGAAGCACCAGTCGAGGGTAAACTTGGTGTGGCCTGTGATCAAGCACTGCCAGCACAGATCTGTCCGGGGCTTAGTGCTTGAGATGTGGGGCAGCAATTTTCTCCACAGATTCCTGAAGGAAGACAGCCCGACTTCAAGTACCTCTGGAAAATAAAGAAATAATGTGAGATCAATAAAAGGAGTGCCAATCATGTTGGAGGTCAATTAAATAATCAAAACGTGTTGTTTATGCTTTACATACCAAGTGTTGTCATCGATTCCTTGTGGAGACGCCACACTGATGCTTTTGTCACATGGGATGACAGCAGCTTTCCACCTAGTGTTTGTGTCTTGGGTGGCGTCCTGGTAATACTATTACATTATCTTCTGCATAGTTGTTGATGAAGTTCACCACTCACTGCAGGTCCTCATGGTTCAGGTGTAACCTGTGCTTGCTTGGGCCAGCTCTCTTTTTGATGGGAGGCATTGGACCATTCTCCTTGTATGACTGGTGGAGGAGAGTCAGGCGTGTTCTACTGATGCTGAAAGACACATTCTAGACAAATATTTTAGCATTATTATACAATATTTAGCTGTAATTACTGTCAGACACACCTGGCTAACTTGATGGGTCATGTAATCATCTGGCGAAGTGGAGTCTTTTGTTTAGACATGTAACGTCAACTCACCCCATTCCATACAAATGTGCGCAACCGCAACAGAGAGAGGCGATAAGGTAATAAGTTGAACAGATCGAGTGAAAAACAGCAATTCTCCCACACAACATCTCTCCTTCTCACTATCACGCATTAGTTTCGCTTCCCCACCTGTCATTTAAAAAAAGACCCGATGCGGCTCATTGCCGTCTTGAATCATGCAGAAACGGGCAGCGTTTAGGTCATGTCATTTATTTTGTTGGCAAGGGGAGAAAGTGTGCTTTACAATGGTATTGACATTACAGTTGATCTGGAAGTATTACGTTTTTGGGGCGCTAAAATACGGTCTATTGTACGGACCAATGCGATGTACAAAAGTGAGTGAGTTTACGTTAGCTATCTAGCTAAACAATGAACCATAATCCCAATCCATAGAGTACAAGCAATACAAACCAATTGTCATAGCTAGCTAAAGTTAACCAAAAAGGTTTAATGTTAGCTAGTTAGCTAGCTAACATTAGGCTGTAACAAGCAATGCAAATGTCTTTCTGAGATAATATTACTACACAGATCATACACTTAACGCTAATGTTAGCTAGCAAGCCAGCCACCTAACGTCAGCTAGCTAGCTAAAAGTAAGGTTTAACTGGCAATGAAAACAACTTTCTAACAAAATTAGAAAAATATAATATCTGAAACTGTAGCTAGATTTACCCGTTTGCATGGATGAATGCTTCACGGCAGACAGCAACCCCTTTCAATAAATAAGACGTCCCGTGTCGTTTCCGTTTTGTTTGTACAGCTCGCTTGGCCCATTGTGTCATGTCACTCTGGTTCACACTGACCGTGTGCAATGCCTTAAGAGTCAAACAAATAAATAAAACAAACAGTGTGCAGGTGGGATTGGAAGCCCAAGGGCTTATATAAAACCACACTACAAAAAATATATATAATACATATAGGACAAAAATATAAAAGGTTTGTTAAAACAGATAACAAAACCCACTAATCATAAATGTACAAATTAACCAATCAGCAACCACAAAGATATCAAGAAGAACTAAAAAGTGCTGCGTTGCTGCCCTGATGTTAATAGCTCTATTGACAAAAATCAGTGGGGAAAAGTGGTGATTTACTCCTTTCTGGAGGATGATCTTGTCATGCTGACTCTCTCTGAATCAGACAATGTGGAAATCGCTTTGATTGAACCAGACATTGTAGGGTCTTCCCCCATCACTGTCATAAAAATAAACGGTGATCAACAGTGCAGTTGTCACAGAAGAAGTTGACCGGAATCAGTGGAATGTTCTGGATTCATACCAAAATGCGGAGAAAGTTGAAAAGAGAACACAGGAGGTTGTTGTATAAAACACATGTCTCCGGATTACATCTTCAAACTAAGGGCAACCATGGCCTCCATGACAGAGGGAGAAGCGTTCAGCCATGTAGACGGTTATTAAGAGTCTAGCTACATTTTCAGATATTATATCTTTCTATTTTAGTCAGAAAGTTGTTTTCATTGCAAGTTAAAGCTTACTGTTAGCTAACTGTGTGTATGATCTGTGTAGTAATATTATTTGTGTCTCAGAAAACTATTTGCATTGCTAGTTATAGCCTAATGTTAGCTAGCTAGCTAACATTTAACCTAGTTGGTTAGCTTTAGCTACCTGCAGGTTCATGCATAGTGCATGGTATTATGAGTTTGGATGATGGTTCATTGATTAGCTAGCTAGCTTACTACATGTCTAAACAAAATACTCCATTATGCAAATAACCATTTTACTGTACCGTTTACATCTTCTGTATCCTGTGCATGTGACAAATAAATGTAGATTTAATTTCATATAGTGTGTGTTTACCAGAGACAGTAATGTGAAGAACAACATGATCAGATTAGGATATAGGCCAAGGTCCAGATAAAGTGTCTAATGTTGTGCTACTCTTTGTTACTACTTTTACCACTTTTAGTCTTGAAATATTTGGTTGTTTAGCACATGGCCTCACATGTGAATCCTTAAAGAGATGGGTGGGGCTAAGGCTTAAGAGTGGGTGAACGATGTTGAATGGGTGTAGACAAAGAAGAGCTCTCCAGTAGGTGTTCTAAAAATATTCACTGGCCATTTTCTCAAAAGTGGAGTTACAAGTTTATCAACTTTCAAAGCAGAATTACTTTCCCATTGTTCCTTCACTGCAGTCTGTAATATATCATTTTCTAGCTCTGAGTCTCTACTTTTTTCCAATGTAAAAAACACCAAATCCAGGTAGTCTGTCAAATATTGAGTTGCACCCACCCTCCCACCCAGCAGCGTTGCAGTTCTTGACCCAAATCGGTGTGCCTGGCACCTACTACAATACCCTGTTCAAAGGCACTTAAATCTTTGTCTTGCCCATTCACCCTCTGAATGGCAGACATACACAATATAGTGTATTTTACATGTGATAAGGCCACCTTTGATAATCTGAAATACCCAAAAGGCCCACTAGATGTCTTGTGATAGATTATATCAAATCTTTGAAAAATACCAACATTTGAATAGTTTTCTTGTAAACGTTGAAAGTTTCCAGTAATATACCCTCCTTTTGGAACCCTAAGTACCAACGATTGAATGGAAAGCAATTCAGAAACATATTATTGTAGTGACACAACCAATACATTGCCTGAATTAAAGGCATGCATTTAGTCTCTCTAGACAGACTGGTTGCCTCCCACAATGTACCAATGTTCGCTGTCTGTAGAAGTTCTGACATCTTTTGGGACTGAGAGGACGAGTCAGAAATGGGGTGTGCGTTACTTTAAAGCTAAGTGAGTTAAACATAAGCATAAACATAAACAGACTTGTCTGTTTAAATAGGACCCTCCCTGGAACAATTTTCCACTTTCAAAATGTTCAAGAGAATCCAACATCCTCCCCAAACTTTGTGCCATTGCTCCAAGGTCTGGGATGCATTCAGAAATATACAATCTTAGTGAATCAACCAATACTGAATAGAAAGCATGACTGAATAGGAAGCATGAACACAGAAAGATACCCTTATCCAGAGCAACTTTAACTATACACACAGTGTATTCAACAAAGCAGTGGTGGAAAAAGTACAACATTTTCATACTGGAGTAAAAAATAAAGATACCTTAATAGAAAATTACTGAAGTAAAAGTGAAAGTACCCAGTAACATACTACTTGATTAAAATATTTGAAGTATTTCGTTTTAAATGTACTTAGGTTCAATGGTGGAAAAAATAGTACATTTTCATACTTAAGTAAAAAGTATAAGTGAATGCTATACATCAAATTCCTTATATTAAGCAAACCAGGTGGCACCATGTTCTTTTGGGGGGGGGGGGGGGGGGGGGGGCAGCCTGGGGCATTCTCCAACACTCAGATATAATTTACAAATTCAGTATTTGTGTTTAGTGATTCTGCCAGATCAGATGCAGTAGGGATGGCAACACGTTACAAACAATTCCACAGTAACGGTATTGAGCTGAGATGCTGATTTTACATTTAAAATGAATGTCAAACATACAACTTTGATTTCAAGGTTTAACAAACCATATACCTCTAGGCACAATGACTACTTTTGACAATTTACACAGAACATTTTACAAAACATATTTACTGGAAGAACTGTGCAGATGCAGTTTGGTAAAGTCTCCCTCAGTTTTTATGCGACCACGTATTCCAAAAACTCTTAAATATCTGCTCCGAATTAAGATTCAACAATGTCTGCATTGACTTTGAAAAAATCTATTTTGGTTTTTGAACTACAGTAAATTAAGTCGATTTACACCAAGTAATGGAATTGCTGTAAAGGAATTTCATCGTGAGTCCCTGATCTGAACTACACAGAAATGCATAATTATGGATATGAATGTCATTCTCTTCATGGTGATGTATATTAAATAGGTACACAAAGGTAGAAATATGCAATATCCTACTTTGCATATTTGGGTATTATTCTACAAACTGGCTATTATTTTGATGAGATCTGCCCCTAAACATGACCAAATCTGAAGCAGTCATAGACATCTATGTTTCACAAGTTTCAACATCAAAGTACAGTACAGTAGAGTACAGTAGAGTACTGTAGAATACAGTACAGCACAGCACAGAACAGTTCAGTACAGTACTTTACAGTAGTGACCAGTACAGTTCATTACAGTAGAGTACAGTAGAGTACTGTAGAATACAGTACAGCACAGCACAGAACAGTTCAGTACAGTACTTTACAGTAGCGACCAGTACAGTTCATTACAGTAGAGTACAGTAGAATACAGTACAGCACAGCACAGAACAGTTCAGTAAAGTACTTTACAGTAGTGACCAGTACAGTTCATTACAGTAGAGTACAGTAGAGTACAGTAGAATACAGTACAGCACAGCACAGAACAGTTCAGTACAGTACTTTACAGTAGCAACCAGTACAGTTCATTACAGTAGAGTACAGTAGAGTACTGTAGAATACAGTACAGCACAGCACAGAACAGTTCAGTACAGTACTTTACAGTAGCAACCAGTACAGTTCATTACAGTAGAGTACAGTAGAGTACTGTAGAATACAGTACAGCACAGCACAGAACAGTTCAGTAAAGTACTTTACAGTAGCGACCAGTACAGTTCATTACAGTAGAGTACAGTAGAGTACAGAACAGTTCAGTAAAGTACTTTACAGTAGCAACCAGTACAGTTCATTACAGTAGAGTACAGTAGAGTACAGAAGAGTTCAGTAAAGTAGAGTATAGTACAACACAGAACATTATAGTGTACTCAACTACAATGTGCTCTGTAATGAACTCTACTGTACCTTACTGAACTCTACTGTACTATACTGTACTCTTCTTTACTGTACTGTACTGAACTACTCTCTACTTTTCGTTACTGTACTGTACTCTACTGTACGCTACTGTACAATACTGCACTGTGCTGTCCAAACTTGTGAACTCAACTATGGTTTGTGACTACTATGATTACCCATTGTAACCAATTCAATTGCAGAAGTTCCCCACCCACTCAGCCTGTCTTTTCAAACTTCCTAGTCGTTAGCCATGAGAGAAAAATACATTTTTCCCTATTTCTTTGCATTTCTATCCCCCAATAAAATGATGGGTGTTTTTTAGTCACTCAAAAGGCTATTTTACATGGGAATCAGAATGACTGTTCGGGACCTTTAAGACTTTTTCTAGTAGATGTTTTTAAAGACCCCTTTTCCATCTGTTTGACCAGAAATAAAATACTTTGCTTATTCCTCATTTTTAGGATGGAAAATGGTTGAAAATGTATGTTCTGTATGTTCTGTATGCCTTAATTTCTCAAAAATATTAGCTTTCATTTCACACCTATTTTATCTTAGTGCTTCAGACAAAATTAGGGAAAATGTACTTACTATGACTGAAATATGCAGTTGTCCCACCTAACTATCTTCAGATAAATGCACTAAATGTAAGTCGCTCTGGATAAGAACATCTTCTAAATGACAAAAATGTTAAATGTAATTTCGCTTTCTCCTTGACTTGTTCAGATATTTTCTGGATTGTTTCCGTTATTATCTGCATGACTAATCTTAATGCAATAGAATTACTCTAACTGACACTGAATTTTAAAACAAGGCTAGACATGAATTATGCATGAATTATTATGGTCCTGTGTAGCTCAGTTGGTAGAGCATAGTGCATGTAAGGCTAGGGAAGTGGTTTTATTTTTCTCTGTCTCTCTCTCTCTCCGCCTCTTTGTCTCTCTTTCTTCCTTCCTTTCTTTCTTTGTTTTTCTCTCTGTCTCCACTCTCTCCACTGACTGTTGTTCACTCAGTAGCCCCCTCTATAGTTTTCAGAGGCTGTTATGGTGAGTGCCTTTGAATGACCGTTGATAGGCGACGAGAGGTGGGGGTTGGGGGGGTTGGAGAGACGAAGATGCTTCTTAACATCACAATGCAGCAGGTCTTTAGAAGTCAGAGAAGATGAAAGAAACCATTCTTTATTCTTGTGCTTTTCCAGCTCATCATCTCCACTTCTCTCCTCCCTCTTTACCTTCCCTCGCTCCTCTCTCATTTTGAATTATCTGTTTATTCTGCCCTTAGCATTCTCTCTCCCTTCTATCCTCTACCCCTCCCTGTATGTATTTCTCTCTCTTCCTCTACAACCTCTATCACTCCTCTCTCTCCCCTGACCCATCTCTCCCTCTCCATCCTCTCCCCCCTCCATCCTCTCCTCTCTTCCTCTCCATTCTCCCTCTCCTCACTCCCAGTCAACCCTCTCTCCCTCCCCATAATCTCACCCCTCCATCCTCCCTCTCCCTCCATCCTCCCTCTCCTCACTCCCAGTCAACCCTCTCTCCCTCTCCACCTGCAACCCTTTCTCCCCCTCAACTCTCTCTCCACTCTCTCTCCCCCTCCATCCTCCCGCTCTTCTCTCCCCCTCCATCCTCCCTATTTTCTCTCCCCCTCCATCCTCCCTCTCTTCTCTCCCCCTCCATCCCCCCTCTCTTCTCTCCCCCTCCATCCTCCCGCTCTTCTCTCCCCTCCATCCTCCCTCTCCTCTCCCCTCTCTTGCCCCCTATTTGGTGGATAGGTAATGACATAAGGGGACTAGGGTACATGGGTAAACAGTGACAGACGCGAGGCCTGGATCAATAGGGACTCGGCTAGTCCCACATCACCTGCAAAACATCCACGTGTCATTAACAGCCTGATGGTTACCACGGTGTCCTAACAGCCTGATGGTTACCACGGTGTCCTAACAGCCTGATGGTTACCACGGTGTCCTAACAGCCTGATGGTTACCACGGTGTCCTAACAGCTAGATGGTTACCACGGTGTCCTAACAGCCTGATGGTTACCACGGTGTCCTAACAGCCTGATGGTTACCATGGTGTCCTAACAGCTAGATGGTTACCATGGCTTTTATAAAAAAAATATTTCTGTAACAGAGCAGCCAACAAAACCCATCACAGAAACCAGCAGGGAAACCAAACACAACATACACAGAATACTTTTTCCCCCTTTCTGTTTATGAAGTGGCGATATTCAACCCATTATTCTTTAATTTTAAAGGTCCTGGTCTGAGTGGGAAGGGGAAAACTGACATGTTGCTGTTATTGACAGAGAGTTTTGGAACTCTCTTAATGTCACCAGGCAGGCCAAAACTCCAGCCCACCAAAACAGGCAGAAATTCCAGGTGGTCTTTTGAAACAGCTCTTACACTAATAGGACATTATCATCATTTGAACAATTTCACAGTTTTTTTCAAATCTCATGATGTGGAAATATTAAACACAGGGAAATGCACTGGGCCTTCAATGAAAAACAGTGTCTGTTGCTGTTCGGTTGGTACATTCTGCACTGGAACAGGGAATTACAAAGATACTTTACAGCACAATACAGTCGAGACCCCCACAAATGGGTAACACTTGTTGTATTTGGCTGAAAACAAATTGGAAGGATTTGATCAAAATAATTTGTCCATCTACTGTCAATTGTGGTTAGTGGTGTAGAGTCTTTAATGTCATAAAGGTTCTGGTAATTAACAAGAGGATGTTGTTTCTCTACTAATTTACTCTTTTTCTCCCTCTCTTTCCGGTGCTATTCCTTTCTGTTTAATGGGTGTGGAAAAAAGGTAAGAGCACTTTTCTTCTCTATTTGTAGTTGTAATTTTGTTCTGCAACCAAGTTCCAAAGAGGATTAGGGGGTGTTTGGAGCTAAGACACTTGGATAATGACTTTTTAAAGTCATTAGCAAAGCCCTCCAATTGAGTAAGTAATTAAACAAGCTTGTGGCATATATCAAATGAAATGAAGGAATGCTCAGAGAATACAATGCACACACACACACACACACACACACACACACACACACACACACACACACACACACACACACACACACACACACACACACACACACACACAAACATGCACAAATACGCACTAAAACGCACACACGTAAGCAAGCACATACATACATATGCTCTTTCTCTGTCTCTCTCTCTCTCTCTCTCCTGATCATTCTCTGTTACGCACACACCCTGAGAAGCTTGCAAGGATTCTTAGAAATTACACTACATGATCAAAAGTATGTGGACACCTGCTCATCAAATATCTAATTCCAAAATCATGGCCATTAATATGGATTTGTTCCCCCCTTTGCTGCTATAACAGCCTCCATTCTTCTGGGAAGGCTTTCCACTAGATGTTGGAACATTGCTGCAGGGGCTTGCTTCCATTCAGCCACAAGAGCATTAGTGAGGTCGGGCACTGACTTTGGGTGATTAGGTTTGGCTTGCAGTCTGCATTCCAATTCATCCCAAAGGTACATGATGGGGTTGATCTCGACAAGCCATTTCTGTATGGGATTTGCTTTGTGCATGGGGGCATTGTCATCCTGAAACAGGAAAGGGCCTTCCCCAAACTGTTGCCACAAAGAACAGGTGACATGCTGGTAGAAATTAGATAAAACAGATTTCAGGTGATAATTTTCTTGTTTGCTTATATCCCTACACAGCTCGTTGAGTGTGGTCTTAGTGCCAGCATTGGTTTGAAGTGGTAAATAGACAGCTATGAAAAATATAGAAGACAATTCTCCTGGTAAATAGTGTGGTCTACAGCTTATCATGAGGTATTCTTCCTCGGGCCAGCAGAACCTCGATACTTCCTTAAAATTAGCGATTGCACACCAGCTGTTGTTAACAAAGAGACACACACCCACTCCCCGGAGCTGTCCCGACGCTGACATTCTGTCCTGCTGATGTATAGAAAAAACAGCTAGATTTATATTGACCATGTCCTTGTTAAGCCACGACTTAGAGAAACATTGGATATTACAGTTCTTCAGAATGTGTTGATACGATAGTCTCGAACGGAGCTCATCCAGTTTATTCTCCAGTGATTGCACATTCACCAATAGAATGGAGGGTAGAGGCGATTTATCCACTCTCCGACGTTGTCTCGTCAGGTGTCCCACACGCAGGCCTCTATATCTCCGTCTCAACCAAATCTAGGTTAGTGATAGCTGAGGTCAAAAAGCTATGTTTGGTCATAGGAAATGATGGCGGAAACATTATTGTACAAAAAAAGGTACCATCATTGCAAAAATAATCACAAAATAGCACAATTTATCAGGAGCCCGTAAGACTTGCTCTATTCCCTCTAGTGCCATTCTACTAAGCCTATCATTAGTATTCATCTTTCTCTCTAGCTCGTGTTTCATCATTACTGTTTTGAAACACACATTCAGGCAGGTAGAATATTTTAAAAAGGCAGTTGTATTTATACAAGCTGAAATATTATAATCAATGAAGCCCAAACTCAGAGTTTGAAAAGAGACCTGAATTGAATTTAGGAGAACTTATATGTTAAGTTTGTTCTTTCAAATGATTTGTCTCATCACAACAATAGACTGCATCAAAATAGAAGAGGAAATGATTTAGTCTGTCCATTTCCAGCTGTGTTGATGAAAAACACACCTTACTGACCGTGGCTGACCCTCTGTAATCATGGACTAAAGAGAGGACTGATACTTCAGACAGACTTTCATTTCAGTTGCACTTGATAGCCCAACCAATCAGAGCCAGAGTAGCATGTCCAAGCATGTCTGTTTTAACATGCTCTAGACTTTGTTCAGTAACGCACCTACAGAGAAGCCTATCTCTTCTCCTCTCCTCTCATCTCTCATCCTCCCCTCCACCTCCCCTCCATAGCGCGCAGAAGGCCCCACGACAGGGTGTGAAGAGAGGGAGAGAGAAGGAAGGAGAGAGATGGCGTGAAGAGGTTACCAGGGAGAGGTTAATGTCTCTTTAGTGATGCAACATGCAGTCAGACATGGTCCCTCAGTGTGTTAAACTCTCTGTGTGATCACCTAGTCCACAGAGACTCGTTCAGTCTCAGAGAGACTTGAGAGAATCGAAAACGGGACATTGGATAAACACATGTTGTTTTGACTATATATTTTAGCTCCTAGCTCTGGACTGCCTAAATGTCCATAGCTTACTGTAATGGGTCTCTACATCCACCATACTGGCTTTGTAAGATGCTTAACAGCAATCACAGACATTTCACATACAGAATGGTGTACTGTAACCCAATAGTCACACTGACTCATTTTATATTCACTGTATTCGTGCAGGGTTTTATATATAGGACATGTGCTGAAGTGGAACTGAGGCATTGTCAGTAATCCTCTACTCTGCTTCTCTTTCTTCTGTTGTTATGAAGGAACTGGCTGTTGAATGGAAAGTTTTAGTCCCCTGGATGATCTGGTACATGGGGCTGTAGCTTGTAGCAGTGACTCAGTCAGGATGGGCTTGTCCTTGGCTTAAAACCTCACAAATTAGGGGGTTGGTTGTGTGTGTGTGTGTGTGTGTGTGTGTGTGTGTGTGTGTGTGTGTGTGTGTGTGTGTGTGCGTGCGTGCGTGCGTGCGTGCGTGCGTGCGTGCGTGCGTGCGTGTGTGTGTGTGTGTGTGTGTGGGTGTGTGTGTGTGCTACAGAGCTTCAAGGAGGATAAACTGGTGAAGGAAGGAGGATCTGTTTCTACTCTCTCTCTCTGCCAGAGGCAATAAGTCAGCAGGATACAATGAGAGGTCATCTCCTCTTCTCTCCACTCCTCTTCTCTCTTACCTCTCCACTCTACTCCTCTTCTCTCTACTCCTCTTCTCTCCTACCTCTCCACTCTACTCCTCTTCTCTCTACTCCTCTTCTCTCCTACCTCTCCACTCCACTCCTATTCTCTCCACTCTACTCCTCTTCTATCCTACACTCCTCTTCTCTCCTACCTCTCCTACCTCTCCACTCCTCTTCTCTCTATTACTCTTCTCTCTTACCTCTCCACTCCTCTTCTCTCTACTCCACTCCTCTTCTCTCTACTCCTCTTCTCTCCTACCTCTCCCCTCCACTCCTCCTCTCTACTCCGCTTCTCTCCTACCTCTCCACTCCTCTTCTCTCTATTACTCTTCTCTCTTACCTCTCCACTCTACTCCTCTTCTCTCCACTCCTCTTCTCTCCTACCTCTCCACTCCACTCCTATTGTCTCCACTCTACTCCTCTTCTCTCCTACCTCTCCTCTTCTCTCCTACCTCAACTCCCTACTCCTCTTCTCTCTACTCCTCTTCTCTCCACTCCTCTTCTCTCTACTCCTCTTCTCTCCTACCTCTCCCCTCCACTCCTCCTCTCTACTCCGCTTCTCCCCTACCTCTCCCTTCCACTCATCTTCTCTCCTACACTCCTCTTCTCTCTACTCCTCTTCTCTCCTACCTCTCGACTCCACTGCACTTCTCTCTACTCCTATTCTCTCCTACACTCCTCTTCTCTCCACTCCTATTCTCTCCACTCTACTCCTCTTCTCTCTACTCCTCTTCTCTCTACTCTTATCTCCTACCTCTCCTCTTCTCTCCTACCTCAACACTCTACTCCTCTTCTCTCTACTCTTCTTCTCTACACTTCTCTCTACTCCGCTTCTCTCTACTCCTCTTTTCTCCACTCCTCTTCTCTCTACCCCTCTTCTCTCCTACACTCCTCTTCTCTATACTCCTCTTCTCTGCTACACTCCTCTTCTCTCCTACACCCCTCTTCTCTCCACTCCTCTTCTCTCCTACATCTCTACTCCACTCCCCTTCTCTCTACTCCTCTTCTCTCTACTCCTCTTCTCTACATTCCTCTTCTCTTACTCCTCTTCTCTACACTCCTCTTCTCTCTACTCCTCTTCTCTCCACTCATCTTCTCTCCTACATTCCTCTTCTCTATACTCCTCTTCTCTATACTCCTCTTCTCTGCTACACTCCTCTTCTCTCCTACACCCCTCTTCTCTATACTCCTCTTCTCTTCTACCTCTCCCACCTCTCTACTCCACTCCCCTTCTCTCTAATCCTCTTCTCTCCTATCTCTCCACTCCACTCCTCTTCTCTCTACCCCTCTTCTCTCCTACACTCCTCTTCTCTCCACTCCTATTCTCTCCACTCTACTCCTCTTCTCTCTACTCCTCTTCTCTCTACTCCTCTTCTCTCTACTCTTCTCTCCTACCTCTCCTCTTCTCTCCTACCTCAACACTCTACTCCTCTTCTCTCTACTCTTCTTCTCTACACTCCTCTCTACTCCGCTTCTCTCTACTCCTCTTCTCTCCAGTCCTCTTCTCTCTACCCCTCTTCTCTCCTACTTCTCCCCTACACTCCTCTTCTCTCCTACACTCCTCTTCTCTATACTCATCTTCTCTATACTCCTCTTCTCTGCTACACTCCTCTTCTCTCCTACACCCCTCTTCTCTCTACTCCTCTTCTCTCCTACCTCTCCCCTCCACTCCTCTTCTCTCCTACATCTCTACTCCACTCCCCTTCTCTCTACTCTTCTCTCTACTCCTCTTCTCTACATTCCTCTTCTCTTACTCCTCTTCTCTCCACTCATCTTCTCTCCTACATTCCTCTTCTCTATACTCCTCTTCTCTATACTCCTCTTCTCTGCTACACTCCTCTTCTCTCCTCCACCCCTCTTCTCTATACTCCTCTTCACTCCTACCTCTCCCACCTCTCTACTCCACTCCCCTTCTCTCTACTCCTCTTCTCTCCTATCTCTCCACTCCACTCCTCTTCTCTCTACCCCTCTTCTCTCCTACTTCTCCCCTACACTCCTCTTCTCTGCTACACTACTCTTCTCTATACTCCTCTTCTCTGCTACACTCCTCTTCTCTCCTACACCCCTCTTCTCTCCTACACTCCTCTTCTCTATACTCCTCTTCTCTGCTACACTCCTCTTCTCTCCTACACCCCTCTTCTCTACTCCTCTTCTCTCCTACCTCTCCCCTCCACTCCTCTTCTCTCCTACATCTCTACTCCACTCCCCTTCTCTCTACTCCTCTTCTCTCTACTCCTCTTCTCTACACTCCTCTTCTCTCTACTCCTCTTCTCTACACTCCTCTTCTCTCTACTCCTCTTCTCTCCACTCCTCTTCTCTCTACTCCTCTTCTCTCCTACCTCTCCCACCTCTCTACTCCACTCCCCTTCTCTCTACTCCTCTTCTCTCCTATCTCTCTACTCCACTCCTCTTCTCTCTACTACTCTTCTCTCTTACCTCTCCCCTCCTCTTCTCTCTACTACTCTTCTCTCTTACCTCTCCCCTCCCCTCCACTTCTCTCTACTCCTATTTTCTCCTACCTCCCTACTCCACTCCTCTTCTCTTCTACCTCTCCACTCTACTCCTCTTCTCTCTACTTCACCTTCTCCTACCTCTCCACTCCACTCCTCTTCTCTCCTACACTCCTTTTCTCTCCTACACTACTCTTCTCTCTATTCCTCTTCTCTCCTACTTCTCAACTCTACTCCTCTTCTCTCCACTCCTCTTGTCTCCTACCTCTCAACTCTACTCCTCTTCTCTCTACTCCTCTTATCTCCTACCTCTCCCCTCCACTCCTCTTCTCTCTACTCCTCTTATCTTCTACATCTCTACTCCACTCCTCTTCTCTGCACTCCTCTTCTCTCCTACCTCTCCCCTCCACTCCTCTTCTCTCTACTCCTCTTATCTTCTACATCTCTACTCCACTCCTCTTCTCTGCACTCCTCTTCTCTCCTACCTCTCTACTCAACTCCTCTTCTCTCCACTCCTCTTCTCTCCTACCTCTCCCCTCCACTATTCATCTCTCCTACCTCTCTACTCCACTCCTCTTCTCTCCACTCTTCTTCTCTCCTACCACTCTACTCCACTCCTCTTCTCTCCTACCTCTCTACTCCACTCCTCTTCTCTCCTATCACTCCACGCCACTCCTCTTCTCTCCCACCTCTCAACTCTACTCCTCTTGTCTCCTACCTCTCAACTCTACTCCTCTTCTCTCTACTCCTCTTATCTCCTACCTCTCCCCTCCAATCCTCTTCTCTCTACTCCTCTTATCTCCTACCTCTCTACTCCACTCCTCTTCTCTCCTACCTCTCCCACCTCTCTACTCCACTCCTCTTCTCTCCTACCTCTCTACTCCACTCCTCTTCTCTCTACTCCTCTTATCTCCTACCTCTCCCCCCCACTCCTCTTCTCTCTACTCATCTTATCTCCTACCTCTCTACTCCACTCCTCTTCTCTCCTACCTCTCCCACCTCTCTACTCCACTCCTCTTCTCTCCTACCTCTCTACTCCACTCCTCTTCTCGCTACTCTGCTTCTCTCCTACCTCTCTACTCCACTCCTCTTCTCTCCACTCCTCTTCTCTCCTACCTCTCTACTCCACTCCTCTTCTCTACTCCTCTTCTCTCCTACGTCTCCATTCTGCTCCTCTTCTCTCCACTCCTCTTCTCTCCTACCTCTCCAATCCACTTATCTCCACTTCTCTCCACTCCTATTCTCTCCACTCTACTCCTCTTCTCTCCTACTTCTCCTATTCTCTCCTACTTCTCCTCTTCTCTCCTACCTCTCTACTCCACTCCTCTTTTCTCCACTCTTCTTCTCCCCTACCTCTCTACTCCACTCCTCTTCTCTCTACTCCTCTTCTCTCCTACCTCTCCACTCCTATTCTCTCTACTCCTCTTCTCTCCTACCTCTCTACTCCACTCCTCTTTTCTCCTACCTCTCCCCTCCACTCCCTTCTCTCTACTCCTCTTCTCTCTTACCTCTCCCCTCCAACCTCTCCCCTCCACTCCTCTTCTCTCTACTCCTCTTCTCTCTACTCCTCTTATCTCTTACCTCTCCACTCCTCTTCTCTCCTACATCTCCCCTCCACTCCTGTTCTCTCTACTCCTCTTCTCTCTTACCTACCTCTCCACACCACTCCTCTTCTCTCTTACCTACCTCTCCACACCACTCCTTTTCTCTCCACTACTCTTCTTTCCTACCTCTCCCCTCCACCCCTCTTCTCTCCACTCTTCTTCTCTCCTACATTTCTACTCCACTCCTCTTCTCTCTACTCCTCTTCTCTCCTACCTCTCCACTCCTCTCTACTCCACTCCTCTTCTCTCCACTCCTCTACTCTCCTGAAGCTTAGTGGGTATAGGGCCATTAAAGTGTATTTTTATACTATGGTTTCCAGTGATTGGGAACAATGATGGTGGTGATTATTATGATGATGATGACGAAGATTCCTCTGAGCAGCAGTATTAGTTGTTATCGTCTTTGAAGGTATACAGTACGGTAATACTCATCCTAGCATCATCAGGAATGTTTTTATAATAGAGTTTTATAGCATTAATATTACGTTGCCATTTCCTCTCCATCTTCCAGTGCTGTCTCTAGAGGCTTCATTATCAGTAATTAACAAATGGCAGACAGAAAATCCTACGTCTGTTCTGTTTCTTCCACCTGAACGGGCTTGTACACACACACACACACGCACGCACGCAAACACACACACAGACGCACACACGCACGCAAACACACACACACACACACACACACACACAATCCCACCCCCCATCACATACCAGAAGGGCTTGGCTCTTCCTCCATGTGTGCCATTATTCATTAAACTTTTCCCTTGGATTCACCAGGAATCTGTTTATATGTAGCAAATAAAACATGTAATAGTTGAAAGATCAGGGTACGTACATACAGGCTAATTAATGTTTGTCTTGTGGTGGGACTCCACACTCCAACACATCCCAGATAATCCCCACCTGAACATCAAACAATATGGCTGACATTTACAGCTTCTATCCCGATCAAACACGTCCCTACTTCAGGGTTCCCCAACTGGCGGCCAGCGGGCCGAATTTGGCTCGCACAGGGATTTTATTTGGCCTCCAAGTTTTCATTGTTGTTGTTGTTGTTGTTTTGTTTTTTTTACAGAAAAGACTGTAAAGACACCAGCAAATCAGCTCCAAGGGATTTTCATTTTGTAAATCTGTTCCGAAGTATTCCCACGCATAATAGAGAGATACAGTGCCTCCAGACAGTATGTCCACATTTTGTTGTGTTACGAAGTGGAATTAAAATGGAGTTAATTGTTCTTTTTTCAACGATCTGCACAAAATACTCTGTAATGTCAAAGTGGAAAAAAGGATGACATTTCAATCACTAATATACAGCATCTTTATTAAATAAGTATTCAACCCCTGAGTCAATACATGTTAGAATCACCTTTGGAACTGATTACAGCTGTGAGTCTTTCTGCGTAAGTCTCTAAGAGCTTTGCACACCTGGATTGTACAGTATTTGCACATCATTATTATTTTTTTTAAATCAGTTGCTTGTTGATCATTGATAGACAGCTATTTAAGTCGAAACTGTAACTAGGCCACTCAAGAACATTCAATGTCGTCTTGGTAAGTAACTCCCGTGTGTATCTGGCATTTTAGGTTATTCTCCTGCTGAAAGGTGAATTTGTCTCCCAGTGTCTGTTGGAAAGCAGACTGAACCAGGGTTTCCTCTAGGACTCTGCCTGTGCTTAGCTCTATTCCATTTATTTTTATGATTTAAAGAACTCCCTAGTCCTTGTCAATGACAAGAAGAACCTTAACATGATGCAGCTACCACCATGCTTGAAAATATGAAGAGTGATACTCAGTGATTTGCCCTAAACACAACGGTTTATATTCAGGATATTAAGTTAATCATAGTTTAGTGCCTTGTTGCAAACAAGATGCATGTTTTGGAGTATTTCAATTCTGTACAGGCTTCATTCTTTTCACTCTGTCAATTAGGTTAGTATTGTGAAGTAACTACTATGTGGTTGATCCATCCCCAGTTCTCTCTCTCTTTCACAGCCATTCAGCGTTCTGTTTTAAAGTCGCCATTGGCCTCATGGGGAAATCATGTTGTTTTCCTCTTGGGCAACTGAGTTAGGAAGGATGCCTGTATCTTTGTAGTGACTGGGTGTATTGATACACCATCCCAAGAGTAATTAATACATTCACCGTGCTCAAAGGGATATATGTATTTTTTGCCCATCTACCAATAGGTGCCCTTCTTTGTGAGGCATTGGAAAATGACCCTGGACTTGGTGGTTGAATCTGTGTTTGAAATGTACTGCTCGGCTGAGGGACCTTGCAGATAATTGTGTGTATGGGGGGTACAGGGATGGTGTAGTCATTCAAAAATGTTAAACACTATTATTGCACAAAGAGTGAGTCCACTAAGCTTATTATGTGACTTGTTAAGCACATGTTTACTTCTAAACCTATTTTAGCCTTGCCATAACAAATGGGTTGAATATTTATTGACTCAAGACATTTCAGCTTCTCATTTTTTATTAATTAGTAAAAATGTCTATAAACATAATTCCACTTTGACATTATGTGGTATGGTGTGTAGGCCAGTGACACAAATATAAAGGTAATCCATTTTAAATCCATTTTAAATTCAGACTAAATCACAACAAAATGTGGAGAACGTCAAGGGGTGTCAATATTTTCTGTGATGTGATCGTATACAAATGTAAGCAAGGTTTGAAATGATGATGTTTTAGTCAAATATTATATCTGTTTGCAGTCTACAAATGATTTGTAATTATGTTCCGGCACCCCGACCATCCGCTCAAGAAGAAATCAGCACGCGGCTGAATCTACAGTAGTTGATGATCCCTACCCTACATAGTCCTCTACTTATGGTCATAGATCCCCGGTCAAAGTAGTGCACTATATAGGGGATAGGATGCCTACTGCGACGTGGCTCTCATTATATTATATTTCGCCCCCTAGATTGTTTCAAGTATCCAATAGCTTTTTAATGGCACTAGAATTAGACCTGTTGTGAGACAATGACGGGGCCTATAAACCAAAGAAAGCCTAATGAACATATCCAGAGATATCAAACTGTATTAAAGCTGCTATTGTCGCTTTCTAGGAGAGCAATTAGAGTTATCTCAACTTTTTCACTGGTGTGAAATTCATGTTTGATTGGTCATTTTAGCCTCTCTCACCTACCCTGACACTATTGGCCTGTTCATTAAAGAGACTAATTGATTACGGGGCCAAAAGGGCTGCAGCCAAAGAGGGAGACTATCAATTATTAAGTATCATTAATAGATTAAGCTGAGACAATGTGTGGACTGTTAAAGTAAGCCGTTGAAAGTGGAAGTGATTATAGTGCTAGTGACCGCTCAGCCCATTGAAAGGGCCTTTATGCTTGGTCTGCTGAGACACACACACACACACACACACACACACACACACACACACACACACACACACACACACACACACACACACACACACACACACACACACACACACACACATGGACACACACACACACACACACACACATGGACACACACACACACACACACACACACATGGACACACACACACACACACACATACATACACGCACACACACACACACACATGGACACACACACACACACACACACACACACACACACACACACACACACACACACACACACACACACACACACACACACACACACATGGACACACACACACACACACACACACACTCACAAACACACACACAAACACGCATGCAGCCATGAGGGGAGGACGGCTCATAATAATGGCCAGAACGGAGCAAAGGGAATGGCATCAAACACCTGGAAACCAGTCCATTCATTACCACGAGTATGTCCTCCCAATTAAGGAGCCACCAACCTCCTGTGATGCACACATACAGTGCCTTTGGAAAGTTTTCAGGCCCCTTGACTTGTATTTGGTGAGTTTCTCCCATTCTTCTCTGCAGATCCTCTCAAGCTCTGTCAGGTTGGATGGGGAGCGTTGCTGCACAGCTATTTTCAGGTCTCTCCAAAGATGTTCAAGTCAAGGCTCTGGCTGGGCCACTCAAGGACATTCAGAGACTTGACCCGAAGCCACTCCTGCGTTGTCTTGGCTGTGTGCTTAGGGCTGTTTTCCTGTTGGAAGGTGAACGTTCAACCCAGTCTGAGGTCCGGAGTTCTCAGGAGCAGGTTTTCATCAAGGATCACTCTGTAGTTTGCTCTGTTCCTCTTTTCCTCGAACTTGACTAGGCTCCCAGTCCCTGCCTCTGAAAAACATCCCCACAGCATGGTGCTGCCACCACCATGCTTCACCGTAGGGATGGTGCCAGGTTTCCACTAAAAGTGACGCTTTGCATTCAAGCCAAATAGTTCTATCTTGGTTTCATTAGAGCAGAGAATCTCGTTTCTCATGGTCTGAGTCCTTTAGGTGCCTTTTGGCAAACTCCATTAGGACTGTAATTTGCCTTTTACTGAGGAGTGTCTTCCGTCTGGCCGATCTACCACAAAGGCCTGATTGGTGGAGTGCTGCAGAGATGGTTGTCCTTCTGGATTGTTCTCCCATCTCCAAAGAGAAACTCTGGAGTTCTGTCAGAGCGACCATTGGGTTCTTGGTCACCTCCCTGACCAAGACCTGACCTTCTCCCCCGATTGTTCAATTTGTCTGAACTTCTTCCATATAAGAATGATGTTGGCCACTGTGTTCTTGGTACCCTTCTCCAGATCTGTGTCTCGACACAATGCTGTCTCGGAGCTGTACGGACAATTCCTTCGACCTCACTGTTTGGTTTTCGCTCTGACATGCACGGTCAATTGTGGGACCTTATATAGACATGTGTGTGCCTTTCCAAATCATGTCCAATCAATTGAATTTACCACAGGTGGACTCCAATCAAGTTGTAGAAAGATCTCAAAGATGATCAATGGAAACAGGATGTACCTGAGCTGAATTTCTCAGTCTCATAGCAAAGGGTCTTACTTAAGTAAATAAGGTATTTCTGTTTTTATTTGTAATACAGTTGCAAAGAAAATTACAACATCTGTGTATGCTTTGTCCTTATGGGGTATTGTGATGTCATTATGGGGTATTCTGATGTCATTATGGGGTATTCTGATGTCATTATGGGGTATTGTGATGTCATTATGGGGTATTGTGATGTCATTATGGGGTATTGTGATGTCCTTATGGGGTATTGTGATGTCATTATGGGGTATTCTGATGTCATTATGGGGTATTCTGATGTCATTATGGGGTATTGTGATGTCATTATGGGGTATTGTGATGTCATTATGTATTGTGATGTCATTATGGGGTATTGTGATGTCCTTATGGGGTATTGTGATGTCATTATGGGGTATTCTGATGTCATTATGGGGTATTCTGATGTCATTATGGGGTATTCTGATGTCATTATGGGGTATTGTGATGTCATTATGGGGTATTCTGATGTCATTATGGGGTATTGTGATGTCATTATGGGGTATTGTGATGTCATTATGGGGTATTGTGATGTCATTATGGGGTATTGTGATGTCATTATGGGGTATTGTGATGTCATTATGGGGTATTGTGATGTCCTTATGGGGTATTGTGATGTCATTATGGGGTATTGTGATGTCATTATGGGGTATTGTGATGTCATTATGGGGTATTGTGATGTCATTATGGGGTATTGTGGTGTCATTATGGGGTATTGTGTGTAGATTGCTGAGGATTTGTATTTATTTAATCCATTTTAGAATAAGGCTGTAACAACAAAATGTGGATAAAGACAAAGGATCTGAATACCTTCCGAAGGCACTGTACACACACGCAGAAACACACACACACACACACATACAGAGACGCTGTTCATTCCTCTGACTTGGATCACTGAGCTGTCTTTCAAAACTGCATTTTCAATAATTAACAAAAACATTTTCAGAATTCTTTCTGTAATGTGTTTCTTAATTGATATTCTTTATTTGCTTGTCTAATGATGACAGAGGGAAGGCAGAGAACATAAAGGGCAAAGCTACCCACACAAAGAGTCACATATTTCTGCCCATGAATGGAACCAAATAAAGGGGTAGATAATAATTTCTCTCTAACGTTTATTGCGATATGAATGCTGCTGTCAGGCCTTTAATGGTTGCTGTTCTGGTGGCCTTTCAAAATAAAGTAGCACAATCTTATTCAGGCCACTGCCTCTGAACGGTAATTATATTGGAATTCTTTAGAGATTATCGTTGTGTCTCAAATGGCACCCTATTCCCTACATAGTGCACAACTTTTGGGTTCTGCACTATATAGGGAATAGGGTGCCCCTTCGGACCCATACTATGTGTTGCAAAGTGGAAGTAGGATCATCCAGTATGTGGATCTCTTTTGTTAGAAGCAGTATACAGGGATTGAACGTTTGAGGCAATTGATTACAATATGGTTATTGCATTTGATCCGAACCGTAGTCAACATAACCAAGTCCAACAACCGATCACCAAGTCAGTAGGCTATAGTAGGTCTTTAGGGTCCATTTAGTTGAGGATCCAGTTAGTGGGGGCCTGGAGGGACAAACAGTGCAAGGTAGTGTACCAGAGCATCCTAGTACAGCCAGTCCAGATTGTGTTATGAAGGATGGGCTGTCACTCAGCTAGGCGGGCTATTGATTGGGCGGCCTCAGCCTGAGATTTATGGCCAGCATTCTGTCGCCCATCTGAAGGGGGAGGTGTCAGGAAGTGACAGAGTTATGACCAAGTCCTCCACATGATTGGTGACCTCGAGGTGGCTCCTCACCAACTTTACTCACTGTCTGCATCTTAAATGGCACCCTATTCCCTTTATCGTGCACTACCTATGGGCTCTGGTTAAAAGTACTGCACTGCATAGTGAATAGTGTGCCATTTGGGACACATATACTAGACTTCCTGTACTTAATAGACAGAGAGGAAGGAGAAAAAATACACGGGTTATTCTGTTGTTATTTTTTATAGAGGAATGGAGGGTGGAAAGGAGGGAGGGAAGGAAGGAGGGTAGGGGGAGAGAGAGAGAAAGAGGGAGGTAGAGGGAATAATATATCTGGAAAACAGAGAGAGAGAATAATACCCCCCTCTCAACTATGATTAGGAGAAGTTTTCCTCTGCTTGGCATTGCCTTGATTAAATCTCACATTTTAAAAAGGCTCTTGTGGCATTGCGATATGGAGGTACAGAACTAAATGAAAGGTTGCCATTTATCAGCTCTGATTGCCTTATTGAATCTGGCAAAGCTTGACCATCAGCCGCGCCACTTTGCTCCGCTTCTCCGTCCCTCTCTCCTTCCCGCACTTCCTCTCTCTCTCCCTCCCTCTGTCCTTTCATGAAATGAAAGAATGAAAATAAAAGCCACCAGACTCTGTCTCTCTTTTTATCCTGCCATCACTTACCGCACATAAATATATCAGGCAATGAATCCCAATAACTGTTTTCCTCATTGTGGTGATCAGCACTCCCTTCCAGTAAGCATTGCAAATAGATGCGGGCTCTCTCTTTTTATTCCTCTGCGGGCCTGTGTAACAGTCAAGGCCGGATGGTGATGGGGGAAGTATAGGAGAGTTATCAGGGCCCTGATGCATTTGGCACACGCCAGACTCCCGCTGCAATCCACTGACTGATGAAAGGAACCGATAAGTGAATTGGTTTCCTGCAGTGGGTGGGGGGGGGGGGGGGGGGGGGGGGGGGGGGGGGGGGTGAGAGCAGAGAGAGAAAGAGAGACCCGCCCGGCTTCGTTGTCTCAAAGTGGTGGCTGTGGATAGGGGGTGGGGATAGGCTGGGTTGTGTTGATGTGGTGAAGGAGGGAGGATTGTTCACAGGGAGAAAACTGTTAGAATCGGACAAGAGGACTTATTTCAACGGGTTGCTTCTAGTAAGCAGGTCTAGGATCAGGTGATGCTGCTTCCTGTTGCATCCTGTCAAGTTGGTGTGGTCCATAGGGTCTGATCCAGGATAAGTCTCAGGGGAGGTTAAAGCATTAACCTTCCTGCAGAGGAAAGGTGGCTGGCCTCCATCCAGTTTAACATCAAACAGTGGAAAACACTTACAGTACATTCAGAAAGTATTCAGTCCTCTTGACGTTTCCCACATTCTGTTATGTTACAGCCTTATTCTAAAATTGTATTAAATTGTTGTATTTCCTCATCAATCTACGCATAATACCCCATAATGACAAAACAAAACAGGTTTTTGGAATTTTTGCAAATGTATTTAAAAAAAAACACTGAAATATCACATTTACATAAGTATTCAAACCCTTTACTCAGTACTTTGTTGAAGCACCGTTGGCAGGGATTACAGCCTTGATTCATCATGGGTATGAAGCTACAAACTTGGCACACCTGTATTTGGGGAGTTTCTCCCAGTCTTCTCTGCAGATCCTCTCAAGCTCTGTCAGGTTGGATGGGGAGCGTCGCTGCACAGCTATTTTCAGGTCTCTCCAGAGATGTTCGATCGGGTTTAAGTCTGGGCTCTGGCTGGGCCACACAAGGACATTCACATACGTGTCCTGAAGCCACTCTTGCGTGGTCTTGGTTATGTACTTAGAGTCGTTGACCTGTTGGAAGGTGAGCCTTTGCGTTCTGGAGCAGGTTTTCATCAAGGATCTCTCTGTACTTTGCTCCATTCATCTTTCCCTTGATCCTGACTAGTCTCCCAGTCCTTGCCACTGAAAAACATCCTCACAGCATGATGCTGCCACCACAATTCTTCACTTTAAGAATGGTGCCAGGTTTTCTCCAGACTTGACACTTGGCATTCAGGCTAAAGAGTTAAATTTTGGTTGCACCAGAGCAAAGAATCTTGTTTCTCATGGTCTGAGAGTCTTTAGGTGTCTTTTGGCAAACTCCAAGCGGGCTGTCATGTGCCTTTTACTGAGGAGTGGCTTCCGTCTGGCCACTCTACCATATAGGCCTGATTGGTGGAGGGCTGCAGAGGTTGTTCTTCTGGAAGGTTCTCCCATTTCCACAGAGGAATTCTAGAGCTCTGTCAGAGAGCCCATCAGGTTCTTGGTCACCCCCCTAACCAAGGCCCTTCTCCAGCGATCACTCAGTTTGACCGGGTGGCCAGCTCTAGGAAGAGTATTGGTGGTTCCTAACTTCTTCCATTTAAGAATGATTTGAGTCTCATAGTAAAAGGTCTGAATACTTATCTAAACAAGGTATTTCAGTTTTTTTTAATACATTTGCAAAAATGTCTAAAAACCTGTTTTCACATTGTCATTATGGGTATTGTGTGTAGATTGATTTTATTTAATCCATTTTAGAATAATATACTATACTATTCTATACCATACTCCTGCTGTACTATACACCTACTATACTATACAGTACTATACACCTACTGTACTATACACCTACTATACTATACTTTACTATACACCTGCTGTACCATACACCTACTATACACCTACTATACTATACTATACTATACTATACTATACTATACACCTACTGTACTATACACCTACTATACTATACTATACACCTACTGTACTATACACCTACTATACTATACTATACACCTACTGTACTATACACCTACTATACTATACACCTACTGTACTATACACCTACTATACTATACTATACACCTAATGTACTATACACCTACTATACTATACTATACTATACACCAACTATACTATACTATACACCTACTGTACTATACACCTGCTATACTGTACTATACACCTACTATACTATACTATACTATACACCTGCTGTACTATACACCTACTGTACTAAACACCTACTATACTATACGCCTACTGTACTATACACCTACTATACTATACACATACTATACTATACACCCACTGTACTATAGACCTACTATACTATACTCCTACTATACTATACTATACACCTACTGTACTATACACCTGCTATACTATACTATACTATACTATACTATACTATACTATACTATACTATACTATACACCTACTGTACTATACACCTACTATACTATACTATGCTATACTATGCACCTGCTGTACTATACACCTACTGTACTATACACCTACTATACTATACGCCTACTGTACTATACACCTACTATACTATACACCTACTGCACTATAGACCTACTATACTATACTCCTACTATACTATACTGTACTCGCAACACTGGCCTAAATGTTAAAGTGATCCTAGGGAATGATGCCATGGTTTTACTGGGAGAACACTGAGTATACAATGAGTGGGTCTCATCCTGAATGCTGATTGGTTAAAACCACATTCCAGACGGTGCCTATTCCTCAAGTTACCACCAGCTAAATCTTTGATGTTAAAATGCCTATTTACTCTGTTCCATCTGACTGTGCAATCCACTGTCTCATCAGCCCAACCAGGCCATTTATAAACTTGATCTCCTCTATAAAAAGCATCTAGACATTATCACACATTTTTTTTGACTAACATTTAGTTTTTTCAACAGCGGAGATTTGTATGAACCTTGCTGTCTGTCTCACATTTGCACCATTGTTTCAATATTCAAATTCGATATTCAGCTGTCCAGTAGTCATGAACATGTCATGAGTTAGGACGAGACAGACAGGCAGGCAGCGTTTCTCAGCCAGTCGAAATTATGAATCGGCTGGCTTCATTTTTATGGATATAAACAAAGAAATGTAATTTGAAAAAAGTTACAACGAAACAAAGTGCAGCTAGTTTTCTGTCTTTCCAGCTTCAGTTTGAAGTGATTGTGTTAGTTGTGTTATTGGCTAGCTCCTCTGAACAACAGTGTCCTGACGAGTGGGCACATTTTCTATCCCAGGCGAAATCGCGCCTCATTAGCTCATTGTTATTGATGCAGCCAAATTAATGTAACTAGAAAACAAATGCGGCTACTTTGCTGTTATTCTGGCTGCACTTTTTGACATGACTGTAAGTTAGCTGTAGTTGGCGAGCTAGCAAGCAAGGGATAAGAACGTTGCCAGTATGGTAACGGAACATTTAGAACAAACGACTGGGTCGCGTCCATAGACACAGAACAAAAAGACTGAACGACTGGGTCGCGTCCATAGATACAGAACAAAGACTGAACGACTGGGTCGCGTCCATAGATACAGAACAAAGACTGACCGACTGGGTCACGTCCATAGATACAGAACAAAAGGACTGAACGACTGGGTCGCGCCCATAGACACAGAACAAAAAGACTGAACGACTGGGTCGCGTCCATAGATACAGAACAAAGACTGAACGACTGGGTCGCGCCCATAGATACAGAACAAAAAGACTGAACGACTGGGTCGCGTCCATAGATACAGAACAAAAAGACTGAACGACTGGGTCGCGTCCATAGATACAGAACAAAAAGACTGAACGACTGGGTCGCGTCCATAGATACAGAACAAAAAGACTGAACGACTGGGTCGCGCCCATAGATACAGAACAAAAAGACTGAACGACTGGGTCGCGTCTCTGGCAACCGAACCGATAGAACGAACAACCAGCTGGCTGGGGAGCAACCGTAGTTTTGTGTCGGGACAATATCTTGTTGAAGGATGAAATAGTATGATGGAGTTCATACTTGGTGGAGTCCAAAAGAGGGACACTGAGGGCAGTCGGAGCCACAGTCTCCAACAGGATGACAAGCTATTTTATTTTCCATTTTGAGATCCACATGCCTTGTTAACTTGTGACAAAACACACAGTGAGAGACGGAGAGTTTCTGTTCTGGCTTTTGGTGTGGTGGAGTCCACGGTTTGACGGCTCTCAACTTCGTCTCGGGCCTAATAACTCCCGTGCCAATATATCCTCCAAACACTGGATTCTCGGGCATTATCACTTAATTAGAACATGACCACACTAAGATATGCATACGTTCAGCCATTTCACCTTGGACTCCACCACACCAAAAGCCAGAACAGAAACTCTCCATCTCTCGCTGCGTGTTTTGTCACAAGTTAACAAGGCATGTGGATCTCAAAATGGAAAATAAAATAGCTTGTCATCCTGTTGGAGACTGTGGCTCCGACTGCACTCAGTGTCCCTCTCTTTTCTCTCCCTCCCAACTTTTTCCTCTCTCTCCCTCTATCCTCCTTTCTTCCTCTATCTATTCCCTCCCATTTTCTCCTCTCTATCCCTCTACTTTTTCTGGCTAGATACTGTCTCTCTGATTGCAGTCAATGTCCCTCTCTCTTCCTCTCTCCCTCCCTCTCTTTTCCTCCTCCGTACCAGACAGCGGCCCACTCACCTTCATTAGGCTGTGTCTCTGCATCTCTGCTCCCAGCCTTAATGAGAACAGAGAGCGAGCAAAACAAATCCAATAAGACAATGCAGGCAGGCGAAGCACAAACTAGGTTGTCTCGGCTGTGCTTTCCCATTTCTCCTCCCCTCCTTTTCTCCTTCCTTTTTTGACTAATGTAATTTATGCAAAGGGAAATTATAAATAGCATATCAATACCGACGCACTATTACGAGTTCTGGGCAGAGCAGCACTGCTCAGCTGTCATGGTAAGTAGGCCAGACAAGGTGTGTGTGGGAAAGGCCAGGTGTGTGGGAGCGCCCTGACAAGTGAACTCCAGAACAGTGTGTGTGTGTGTGTGTGTGTGTGTGTGTGTGTGTGTGTGTGTGTGTGTGTGTGTGTGTGTGTGTGTGTGTGTGTGTGTGTGTGTGTGTGGCGAAACCTGTCTACAGTGCAGACAAGGTCACCTCTAGATGGAATGAAATATAGAAGAAGGAAGACAGACCGGGTAAGTAGTTTTGGTTGTTAACCAGCCCTCTCTCCTTCCCTCCCTCCTTCCCTCACCTCCCTTCCTCTGAACTGGTCTCTAGTTCCATGGGAATGAATGTTTGGACTCAGAGCGGATGTGTGTTTGTTAACTGGCCCAGTATTATGTCTGCGGTGAGGTCCCAGGAAGATAAAACAACTGTTCTTTTATCAGATAACCCTTTTGGATGTTACTTTTTTCTGAATACGGTATTTGAAGGACTACTAGAGCTGTTTATTTCCAGGGAAAAGTGGACAAAAATGCTCTTGTATGAAATGACTCTCCAATCGCGCGGCGTCAGGATACATGACGATCAAAACAAATGTAGCTAGTTGTGCAAGGCATTTTATTGATAAAAGCATAAGTAGCATATCACTCTTAAATGTTTGCTTTCTTTTCTCCTTCGAGAAAACATGAAGGACTCAGGTAGGATGCCCTTGTGCTTCCTTGCCAAAAGGAGGATATCAAGGAGGGGAAGACTGTATGCTTACTAAGGAATTGATACACTCCTTGATCACTCAACCACTTATCGGTTCCCATGTCACAGAGGAGAGAGGACGGAGGACAGACTTTTTCCCAAATGAGAAAACCCCTTGATCAATTGATGAACCCCCCTCCACACGCATGCACACTTCTCTCCCTGTTGTTTTGCACTACTAACCACATCACAAATAGAGATGGGCAGTATTTATTCAACATGTATTTCAAATACTTTTGAGTATTTTGTCATTTGTAGTTCACCAGCCTGAACAATAACCCAATCTATTTTCTAACAATATACTTTCGAGACCTATAAATTCTATTTTTTGATGTACTATTTTTTATAGTAGTTCACAATTTTGTGGGCTCTTTTCACCCTACATTGGTATCAGAAGTCTGATGGCACTATGTGATGAGTGTCAGTAAAATGACTAATATGTAAACGTAAAAAAAGAACACCTGCAGGGCATGCTGGGTATTATTCTAATGAGCGCCGCTCTGAAACAAGGCCAATAATAATACCCAGTGTGCTTTGCATTTGTTCATTTTTACATAAACATTTACATTTTAGTCACTTAGCAGACACTTATACAGAGCGACTTATTCAGGTAGATTACAAAAAAACACATCACAGAGATAACAAGTAAAACATTTTTTTATTTTTTCTATTAATAAGAATGTTTTAGTAGTTAAGGCACCTACTTGAAAATGTATTTTTGTATTTTGGAAATACACCTCCAAACTACTTTTTTTTTTATCTAGATACAGTCTAGATACAATCTAGATACAATGCTACGCAAAAGTATTGGTCTGTCAGGTATTTTGTATTTGTCACAAGATGCTTTTAGATGAATCGTTTCCCATCTACATGGAAAAATGACTTGTGTCATGTCCTGACCGACTTGCCAAAACTATAGATTGTTAACAAGAAATTTGTGGAGTGGTTGAAAAACGAGTTTTAATGACTCCAACCTAAGTGTATGTAAACTTCCGACTTCAACTGTAAGCTCACACACTCCACACACAGGCAGAGATCCTCATATTAAGACTGAGATGAATATCATTAGAGCTGCTGTGTTGCTTGCCAGGCAGAGATATCCCTGCTCCTTCTCCCCAGCCATGAGAGAGGAGGAAGAAAGACATGGAAGGAAAGAGAGGAGAGTCCAGGTGAAAAGAAGATGTTGACAGAGAGGATAGAGGGAGAGGGGAGAGAGAGGGGGGCAGGGTGTATAGGGATGGTGAGATGGTGGAAGAGGGAATAAGGCGGCATGGGTGGTGCCTCACAACTTTTTTAATTAATAGTTTTTCAAAGAGGAGAAGATCAGAGTGGGAAGATGGTGCTTTGTAAATAAACTCACTTTAGCGAGAGAGAGAGAGAGAGAGAGAGAGAGAGAGAACGAATCTTATACATGACATCTAACTACTGTATCGTAATGGCCTCCGAGGCTAGAGTTCCCTGCCTGATGTCTTCACACATACCCTGACACTTATCCATTGGTCCGTCCTGAATTCCTGTCACCCTGGCCTAGACGCTGTCTCTGGAGAGGGGGGGACCATTTAATGTGACACAGCAGGAGCGGCTCTCACTTGACTCTGTGTGAATAAGCACTTTAACTGAGGGAGCGAGGGAGAGATGTGACTGAGGTTGTGGTGTGGGAGACATAACACCGGAGGGGAAATGTATGTGTGAATATATAAAGTCCTGACATCCTAGCTACATATTTGTCTCATCTGCACACACACACAGTCTGCGGGTTATTCAGTGAATGAGAGCCAAACCTCCCAAAATTAGATTGCATTTCTCCTCAGTTGGGAAGAGATTCCCAGTGTGCGCACACGCACGCACGCACGCACGCACGCACACACGCACGCACACACGCACTCTCACACACACACACACACACACACACACACACACACACACACACACACACACACACACACACACACACACACACACACACACACACACACACACACAGGGCTGAGCTGTATCAGAACACCCCAGAGTTTATGGGTCAGTGTAGATTGACTAAGGATGACCAGGTAAAGCTTTGGGTTCTCATGCATGGACCAGGGACTAAGGTGTGAGAACTCTGAGAGCAGCCCAGCATTGTGTACTCTCTATGGGGCTAAGCTGAGCACAGTATGGGGGGGTCTCTGGTTCTGGATGGAATGGAGGACTGGGAAACAGTGGCTGTCGTTGCCAGTTGACTGAGCACTTTCAGCCACTTGAATACAAAGATCAAAACCACAGATGGTATTCAGCGGGGGGGGGGGGGGGGGGGGGGGGGGGGGGGGGGTGATCTATGTGTGTGTCTCCCCCACTCAGGCTGTGTATGTTTTATTTGATCTCAGTTTTGGCCTGGAATCTGTTAAATCAGGACAAATGGTTCCATTTGGGTGCATGGGTAAAGGATGGCGCCAGGCTGCCCTTGTGACACGGCAGGGCTGGATGGCTGGAACCTGAGAGGGCACAGAGAGTAAGACCCAAAGCAGAGCCTATAACAATGTGCCATAGCAGTCTATCCACCCTCACCCTCGACCCCCTCTGCACTGGCATCTCTTTCTCGTTGTTTATAGCCGAGCCAACCTCAACCAGTATCCTTCTCTCCTGTTGTACTGGAAGATAATCAACAACTGGTTGATATGTGGTGTTTCTCAAATGGCACCCAATATCACCTATATGATTTGGTGATTTTTATGTATTTTATTGTTATAGTATCGTGCACTGTATTTGCTGTAGCAAAATATTCCAAGTGTTGGAGATGCAATTTGCAAAGAAGAATACTTATTTCCTAAATAGCCATTCAAGTCTTTCTTCATCTATAACCCAAAGTAATTCCTATTTTCTTTGCATCATTTTATTTAACAGTATAGCTCTCAAGTCACAATAAAAAAAAAAAAAGTGCCATTCATTCTCCTGCACTACTTTTGACCAGAGCCCTCTGTATTAAATCTTGTCTTAATCCAATTATTTTCATATGGGTCATGACAGAGTTGTTTAATTTTATTCCTTGTTTATTTTAGGATTTCCTTTGTATTTCCTTTTCTGCACCTCTGGATTCCAAGAAATTATCCTTCTACTGAATTCCTTCTGAACCTCTGAGTTAAAGTATTTCAAGGTTTTGGAGTCTTTCCTTATTCAGCATTTTTAGACACTCAAACCGCAGGAAAAATGAAAATGACTGTTGTTATAAATATACTAGTCTGTTGTTGGTCCGCCTTGTGTTTTCCTGTCCATCTATATTGGAAGGAATGAGAGACTGAGTGGAGGATTATGTTTAACCCACTGTTGCCAGGCACTTTAGCTGTGGGCGGATAACAATGCAAGGATGAACTGAACTAATGGAACTGAGAGAAAGAAGGGAGTTAGAGGGAGGGAGGGAGGGAGATAGAGAAGGGGGGGTGAGGGAGAGAGGTGGGGACAACTAGCAAGTAGGAGGGCAAGGTGAATCAGGGGAGATGATTGGAGAAGCTCTTTAGAGTGACTGAGAGGAGGGTGAAAGAGAAATGGCATGTGAGAACAACCAGAGATCAATGCATCTATCTATCCATCAGCCTTAACTAAGCCCAGAAGAGAGGAGCTGTGGGAAGGGAACGAGGGGAGAAGCGGGCGTTCACTCCATTGTGTGTGTGTGTGTGTGTGTGTGTGTGTGTGTGTGTGTGTGTGTGTGTGTGTATTCTGTGGGAGGTCACCCTCCATGGTCTAACCCCTTTAGGCCATAGCTATCCTTGTAGTCTGTCATTGTTTCCCTCCATCCTGCCACTCCTCCATTCCTCCACCACCCCACAACCATTGTTATTCAGGTACTCTGGCCCTGGTGAGGTTAAAGAGACCCACTGTTCAGGGCAGCGATGAGGTTGATGTTGATGTATGAGCTACACTCTTAGAAGAAAAACGGTTCCAAAAGGGGTTTTCTGCTGTCCCCATAGGAGAACCCTTCTACATGGAATCCAAAAAGGGGTTTTCGGCTGTCCCCATAGGAGAACCCTTCTACATGGAATCCAAAAGGGTTCTACCTGGAACAAAAAAGGGTTCTTCAACGTTTTTTCCTAGCGGGACAGCTAAATAACCCTTTTAGGTTCTAGATAGCATCTTTTCTTCTAAGAGTGTAGAGTCAGGGATTGAGATGGGGGACACAGGGGAAAGAAGCCTACATAAATGGACTGAGTGGCTCAATTCACGGTTCAGATGGTGTTAGGTTTTATGATGTAGATTTGGTAGTATGCCGTGCCGCTGACTGGGAATGAAAGGTCAAAGAGTGAAAAGGGATGTTTGTGTTGACTGTGTCTGCATGTGTATGTGTGGGTATGGTGCATTTGTAAGCCTTTGCAATGGGGTTTCAAAACTAGACAAGCACATACACATCTTTCCTTCTCAACTCCTCAACTCTTTTCTAGGGGGAGGATTTATTCCAAACGTTCCTTTACCCCCATTCGGTTGACATCAGTATTAACTGATGCCAGATCCACTATATCACTTGCCCTGGTAGTGCCTACAGTTAAAGCAGCAGATAATAAACTTAGACAGGTCCGGATAATTTATTATTTATGATCTTTTCCATATTACATTATCTTTTTTTACCAGGCTTCAATTACTCCCTACCTTGAGGCTGAGAGCTTGAGTCAAAGTCTACACACACACATTGTCAATGCATGACCTCTGCTTGTGTATATGTCTGTCTGTCTGTCTGTCTGTCTGTCTGTCTGTCTGTCTGTCTGTCTGTCTGTCTGTCTGTCTGTCTGTCTGTCTGTCTGTCTGTCTGTCTGTCTGTCTGTCTGTCTGTCTGTCTGTCTGTCTGTCTGTCTGTCTGTCTGTCTGTCTGTCTGTCTGTCTGTCTGTGTGTGTGTGTGTGTGTGTGTGTGTGTGTGTGTGTGTCTGCATGCATGCATGCGTGTTTGTGGATAACATTTGCGTCCAGGCATGTATCCAGCATGTATGTCTTCATGCCTCCAATGCATTTTCCTGTTTTCTCTCTCATCTAATTCTGAAACTAATCTCCATCCTGTGACTCACCAGAGAGGGAGAGAGGGAGCGAAAGAGAGAGGGGGGGAGAGAGAGAGGTAGAGAGAAAGAGAGAGAGAGAGACAGAGAGTAACCCTGGCCTAGATGCTCTCTCTGGAGACGGGGAGCCCATTTAATGTGACACAGCAGGAGCGGCTCTCGCTTGACTCTGTGTGAATGAGCACTTTAACTGAGAGAGGGAGAGAAGGGGGCATGGAGGGATAGAGGGAGAGAAGGAGAGAGGGATGAGGGAGTGAGCACCATTGTGGAGAGCAAGAGAGAAAGTTTGAAGGGATAATTGAGGGTTACCCGTTCTGTGGTCTGAACTCCAGTAGGTATACGTTTAGTTGATTAGGATCCCCATTACCTACTGCAGATGCAGCAGCTACTCTTCCTGGGGTCCACATCAAACAAATGCATCACAATGTACAGAAGTGTTATATTACATTCCTTTCAAAATAAAACAAATGAAATAAGAGTTATACATATTGATATTCTTATATACAGTACAGTTAAAGTAGATATTTAGAAAGAGGAGCTCTTGTGAGAAATGGCCCATTTAACCCAATCTGATCAATGTAAAGTATGTAAAGTAAGTATGTTAACCTATGGAAGCTGCCCTTAGGAGCATGATGCAATGTCTGCCTGAGCAAATGTTAATCATTTAGTAAATGGCCTGCACTGCTCTACTGTGTTGCCGTGGTGGCATTTACCAATTCACTGATGCCACTTTCTAAACTTGGCACATGAAATGAGGGAGTTCTCGATTCTTTTTCCCTTTCCATTGTAATCTGCCTTTCTGTTGTAGTCTTGTGTTCAATACAGACTTTTAACTTAAGATATGAGGCCAGTATTTTTTCTCGTAGACCATATTTGCAGAGGATCGTGGAGGATATATATATATTTATAAACTGGGTGTTCCTTGTTCTTCATGATGCTCTCTGCGCTTTTAACAGACCTCTGAGACTATCACAGTGCAGGTGCATTTATACGGAGACTTGATTACACACAGGTGGATTGTATTTATCATCATTAGTCATTTAGGTCAACATTGGATCATTCAGAGATCCTCACTGAACTTCTGGAGAGAGTTAGCTGCACTGAAAGTAAAGGGGCTGAATAATTTTGCACGCCCAATTTTTCAGTTTTTGATATGTTAAAAAAGTTTGAAATATCCAATAAATGTTGTTCCACTTCATGATTGTGTCCCACTTGTTGTTGATTCTTCACAAAAAAATACAGTTTTATATCTTTATGTTTGAAGCCTGAAATGTGGCAAAAGGTCGCAAAGTTCAAGGGGGCCGAATACTTTCGCAAGGCACTGTATATGTGTGTACAGTCGTGGCCAAAAGTTTTGAGAATGACACAAATATACATTTTCACATAGTCTGCTGCCTCAGTTTATATGATGGCAATCTGCATGTACTCCAGAATGGTATGAAGAGTGATCAAATGAATTGCAATTAATTGCAAAGTCCCTCTTTGCCATGCAAATGAACTGAATCCCCCCAAAAACATTTCTACTTCATTTCAGCCCTGCCACAAAAGGACCAGCTGACATCATGTCAGTGATTCTCTCGTTAACACATGTGTGAGTGTTGACGAGGACAAGGCTGGAGATCACTCTGTCATGCTGATTGAGTTTGAATAACAGACTGGAAGCTTCAAAAGGAGGGTGGTGCTTGGAATCATTGTTCTTCCTCTGTCAACCATGGTTACCTGCAAGGAAACACATGCCATCATCATTGCTTTGCACAAAAAGGGTTTCACAGGCAAGGATATTGCTGCCAGTAAGATTGCACCTAAATCAACCATTTATCGGATCGTCAAGATCTCCAAGGAGAGCGGTTCAATTGTTGTGAAGAAGGCTTCAGGGCACTCAAGAAAGTCCAGCAAGCGCCAGGACCGTCTCCTAAAGTTGATTCAGCTGCAGGATCGTGGCACCACCAGTACAGAGCTTGCTCAGGAATTGCAGCAGGCAGGTGTGAGTTCATCTGCACGCACAGTGAGGCAAAGACTTTTGGGGGATGGCCTGATGTCAAGATGGGCAGTAAAGAAGCCACTTCTCTCCAGGAAAACATCAGGGTCAGACTGATATTCTGCAAAAGGTACAGGGATTGGACTGCTGAGGACTGGGGTAAGGTCATTTTCTCTGATGAATCCTTTTTGTGATTGTCCGGAGAAGACAAGGTGAGTGCTACCATCAGTCCTGTGTCATGCATCCTGAGACCATTTATGTGTGGGGTTGCTTCTCAGCCAAGGGAGTGGGCTCACTCACAATTTTGCCTAAGAACACAGCCATGAATAAAGAATGGTACCAACACATCCCCAGAGAGCAACTTCTCCCAACCACCCAGGAACAGGTTGGCGACGAACAAGGCATTTTCCAGCATGATGGAGCACCTTGTCATAAGTGGCCCGGGGAACAAAACATTGATATTTTGGAAGGGATAATTGAGGGTTACAGGAAACTCCCCGGACCTTAATCCCATTGAGAACTTGTGGTCAATCCTCAAGAGGCGGGAAGAACAAGCAAAAACCCACAAATATTGGCAAACTCCATGCATTGATTATGCAAGAATGGGCTGCCATCGGTCAGGATGTGGTCCAGAAGTTAATTGACAGCATGCCAGGGCGGATTGCAGAGGTCTTGAAGAAAAAGGGTCAACACTGCAAATAGTGACTCATTTCATCAACTTCATGTAATTGTCAATAAAAGCCTTTGACACTTATGAAATGCTTGTAATTATACTTCAGCATTCCATAGTAACATCTGACAAAAACATCTAAAGAGACTGAAGCAGCAAACTTTGTGGAAATGAATATTTGTGTCATTCTCAACACTTTTGGCCACGACTGTATGCAGTAGCAGTGTATCTTTGAAGATGCAGTATGTTTTTTAGGGAGGATGGTAGGGGGCTGGTTGCCTATTGGGACGCGCTGGCTCAACAAAGCAAATCATTAGTACGCAGCAGCTGGCAATGTAACGGATGGTGGAGGCTGACGACATAATTCAGCCTCTTTAAGTTTTCATCAGATTGAAAACACAAAAGAGCACAGCCAGCCCCTTCCATTGTCAACATCAGCTTGGTCAACTCGTTCTCTTCTTTCTCTTCCAGTTTTGTTATTGAAAGGAAGAGGTAAGGAAAAGAAGGGTTTTTGAAAAAATAAATGTCCGGCTCCTGGACACAAACTGACTCCTTGTTACCCAGGGGGCCTTGCAGTGGCAAGTGTGTGTCAGCGAGGGTTCTGTGATCTCTCAATGTCTCCTTTCTCTCTCTCTTTGTCAGCATGCTATTTCAGTATCTTTCATATCTCTCTGTCTGTGTCTGTGTCTGTGTCTGTGTCTGTGTCTGTACCTGTCTGTCTGTCTGTCTGTCTGTCTGTCTGTCTGTCTGTCTGTCTGTCTGTCTGTCTGTCTGTGTCTGTGTCTGTGTCTGTTTCTCTGTCTGTCTGTCTGTCTGTCTGTCTGTCTGTCTGTCTGTCTGTCTGTCTGTCTGTCTGTCTGTCTGTTGGTGTGCAGCAGGGTCAGATAGGAGGGATGGAGGTAGTGAGTGAGGGAAAAGGAGCGATGAGTCATGGGCTCCTCTTGTTCTCCTATCCACAGAAGTCTGTGTGTGTGTGTGTGTGTGTGTGTGTGTGTGTGTGTGTGTGTGTGTGTGTGTGTGTGTGTGTGTGTGTGTGTGTGTGTGTGTGTGTGCTTGCGTACCTTTACACCCGTTTTGAGCTGTGTCTGTAAATTCCCTTCTATTTGATACAACTGAGGTCAAGACACAGAACAGACATTTCTCAGCTGGCTGTCGAGAAGGCTCACTTGCTCTCTCTCTCTCTCTCTCTCTCTCTCTCTCTCTCTACCTTCCTTCCATGGCTAAACAACCTAACAGCTAGGATAGCAGTCACAGTCTGTCACCCTGTGTTTTTTGATTGCTGTTCTCCTGAACTCCTGTTTTCT